>NC_142353.1:4257500-4437500 GCF_059441175.1 Urocampus carinirostris
TAGAGACAATTTGAGAGTGCTTACCATCATGATCAGCTTGCCCATTTTGGTGAATGCGTTTCCCACCATCATTCACCTGATCCCGCCCATTTGTTTATATTACACATTAAAAAAAAAAAGGAGATTGATGTTAGTTGAAATGAAGCAGGAAATAGTAGACTACAAATAGTGTGAAATATTACAAATACCTACAATTTGAGGCAGTGTCGGGTACAATGCTCGCCATGGCTGGTTTGAGAAATTCAAGAAGACAACTGGCTCTGTGATTGTGGTTTCAGGTTATAGTGGGTGTTTTTGTATTCTATATCTTTTATTTTATTATTTTATTTTTCATTACTGCTGGAAATGTGAATTTCGCTATGGCGATGAATAAAGTATCTATCTATCTATCTATCTATCTATCTATCTATCTATCTATCTATCTATCTATCTATCTATCTATCTATCTATCTATCTATCTATCTATCTATCTATCTATCTATCTATCTATCTATCTATCTATCTATCTATCTATCTATCTATCTATCTATCTATCTATCTATCTATCTATCTATCTATCTATCTATCTATCTATCTATCTATCTATCTATCTATCTATCTATCTATCTATCTATCTATCTATCTATCTATCTATCTATCTATCTATCTATCTATCTATCTATCTATCTATCTATCTATCTATCTATTTTGTTTACATAAGATAAATTGCGGAAAACACTTTTCTATATTTTAAACCAGGCATGTCAAACATATAGCCCGCGGATCAGATACAGCCCGTTAGATGATCTATCTATCTATCTATCTATCTTTCTTATTACTGCATTTATTTTTTTATTTTTAATTACTATTTGAGTGTGAATTAGGGATTAGGAAGATGTGTTTATAGCTATTTATCATTCACTTTAATGATTATGGGAGGTCGGGATGAGATAATTTGTTTTTAATTATTTCATATCGCGAAAATGTGCTAGTTACATAAGCATTTCGCTACGAGCACGTTCCTGGAACAAAGTAAGCTCGTATGAAGAGGTACCACTATATTTGATCATGTCTTTTGTCCTTTAAACTCTGTCCACTTTGGCGTGCCACTTTGGGATTTCGTCTTTTCCTACTCCCCCTAACAAAAGACAGAACATTGTCTTTGGAATTCTCCACTTCCCTCCGTTCCGCATCCCTCCAACTGCACGCCAGCCATCAAGCTGGCCATCCGGGCTGCAAACACATTGTGGGGCCTAAGGGCAACAGTGTGGCCAACCTGCACTGTGTTCACATGGTTGCGCAGACAGCCAGTGAGGAAAACTGGCAAGCTGAAACCAAACAGGTGTATGATTCGGAGGCGTGGGCTGTGAAGGGTACATTTCTTATAAAAGTCAATGTGTTTTTTAGGGGGTGGGGAACCAGTGCCAGGACATATTTACGTTATTTTATTTATTTATTTATTTATTTATTTATGCATTTATTTATTTATTTTGGGGGGGAGAAGGGGGTGTATGGGAGGTTGGTGGGAGATCGGTGGGTTTGGGAGTATGGGTAATATGCTAATTATTTCTTTTGTTTAGTATTTATAGACTTTTCTAACTGCACATGCTTTTTGTAAAATAGATGTGAGCCAAGTGAAACAGTACATACTAGACAGAATAACAACTAACATTGAGGTAAAATAGTAAAAATAACTGGCATACTCTGCGATCTTCTTTGTTGGTGTCCAGTGTTACAACAGAATAACTTATGACTATGTTTTGAATAAATACATTTAGTTGTATTGGAAATAAAAACAAACAATGTACCTAGAGACAATACTCGCACATGACCAGGTTTTTATTTTAATCTCATTTACAAAAAATTTGAATTCTTGAAAAATGAAATATCTACGGCAGTGGTCTCCAAATGTTTTTAATCTGAGTGGTACTTTTTGTTACTATTTAGAAAAAAAGGCAACCAGCTAAAAATGCATTTCTAAAATAACAAGTTATCATATTATTACTATGTTATTACTATTTGATAACCAGGTTTATTATTGAAAGGAGGGCTAAATAGACTCAGTCAACCATTAAAAAAATCATTTTACTTTTACCACTATCGGTGAGCTATTTTCAGAACATGTCCGCAAGCATTCCAGCTGTCCTTAAGGGGGACCCTGATGCATTAGGGCACCACTTTGGAGACCCTGATCGACTGCATTGCAACTGACAATGTCATCATCTGAACAAACTGCATATGAGCAACAAATGTTCCAGGTGACACATGACTTGCTTTGCTGAAAGCTTTGTCATCTTGAGTCTCTACATTTACAAAACATTCACAAATCTTAAAAAAATACATACAAAATACATGATGACTGACAACATCATGTTCACAACGGAATAGCAACTACATCACAAATCACGAAAAACTCCTTAGATATCACAAGTGACACAGTAACTACATAACATACAGCCCTTTGAGACTTTTTGTAATAAAGGGCTATACAAATAAATATGACTTGACTTGACTTAAACATTGTAACACAACCAATACCTCCACTTTAAAAGGACAGTATGTATTTTTATCACCTCTTAGTTTTGCAAAACCCTCTTTCATTTAAAAACTAAAAATACAATACTGATTTCAATAATAAGCAAAAATACACGGACTATCAAATAATCATGCCTTTTTTACAAATTCTTGTTGTTCTGGAAATTTGCATTTATTTGACACAACCTAAGCCTCACCTGACATGATAGCTCGCCAGCTTGCTGCTAAGGGTACCCCCCCAGAAAACATTTATAAAAGTCTGGACAAGAAAATGAGAAGAAAAATGGTGCGGTTTGGTCACTTTGGGTCACCGTGGTTTGTTTACTTCCTTGTGCTTTTCAGCACTCGTTTTCAGTTGCACTACACAATACAATACAAAAAATAGACACTGTCCCTTTAAGGGAGAAGACATTATTTGAAAATGTTTTTAATAGTTTTATTGTCAACAAACTATGTTTGTGGGCCTTAACTACTGGACTTAACAAAAATGATGACAATAGAGACGGATACAAAAACAGATTCTGCAACACAGTTCTTTTGGATAAATACAAATATACACCCCAAACTATAAATGATAAACAACACAAGGATTAAAGTATGCTCCATAGTACATTGTTTTTAAATGAAAACTGACCTAATTCTTGAGTCATCATCAATACCAATACCACAGACACAACACATATATTACATAAAACTCACCTCTATCTGCAAAAAATGACTGATATTTTTCAAGAAATATGTTTAAATCCAACTAAATATTTTCCCTGATGCTGTATTTTAAAATGTCAGGATACCACTCCTTTACCTAAATGTTACTGATTGTAAAATGACCACCAAAAGGCAGCCAGCACCAGTATCAAACTACTAGTCTCTTAAATGAATGGTACTCTGATAGCTGGTATTGTTGGTTAGCGCATGTGCGGCACAGTTCATGTCCTTACTCAATTGTTACCATGGTGAAATATAACCAAATACACTTGAGAAGTGTCACTTAAAGGGACATTGTATATTCTTTAGCACCTCATAGTGGTAAAAAAAAACTTTATGCATTAAAAAGCAATATTGGTTTACAATTAAGCAAAAATACATGAACCATCAAATTAATAAGCATTTTTAAAAATAATCCTACATTAAATAACATATCTCATATATTCTTTCCTGTATATGTGTTTGGCCATTGTCAACATGTGTAAAATTATAACGTTTTTTTCTGTGGGATGGGAGGTGACCACTAAAATCGGCAGTGCATTATCGCCATCTACTGTTAACAGGTGTAATTGACCCTTATTTTCGTTTTCTTAATATCATTTTCCCAAGGCAAAGGCCTGCGACAAACTGTCAAATTTTACACAGTGTCTTTTCAATGTAAAGAAATTCCCAGTTTTATATCATTTTCGGCAATCCATATTCATGTTAATCCATCCATCCATCCATTCATCCATCTGACGTGATTCCGAGCCGTTCCCAGGCCAGCCGAGAGACATAGTCTCTCTAGCGTGTCCTGGGTCGGCCCCGGGGCCTCCTGCCAGTGGGACATGCCCGGAACAACTCCTGAGGGTGGCGTCCAGGAGGCAAAACCAGACACATCTTGGCCACTTGATCGTGTTCTTTCGGTCGTAACCCAAAGTTCATGACCATAGGTGAGGGTAGGAACGTAGATCGACCGGTAGATCAAGAGCTTTGCCTTTCGGCTCAGCTCCCTCTTCACCACGACGGACCGGTACAGGGTCCGAATGATGGCAGACGCTGCACCAACCCGTCTGTCGATCTCCCGATCCATCCTACCTTCACTCGAGAACAAGACCCCAAGATACTTGAACTCCTCCACTTGGGGCAAGATATCATTCCCAACTCGGAGGGAGCATGCCAACCTTTTCCGGCTGAGTACCATGGTCTCGGACTTAGAGGTGCTGATCCTCATCCCGGCCGCTAAACACTCGGCTGCGAATCGCTCCAGCGAGAGCTGAAGATCACGACCTGAGGAAGCCGACAGCACCGCGTCGTCTGCAAAAAGCAGTGACGCAATGCTGAGGCCAACAGACAGGACTCCATCCCTACCAAGACTGCGCCTAGAATTCTGTCCATCGGTGACAAAGAGCAGCCCTGGCGAAGTCCAACCCTCACCGGGAACAAATCCAACTTACCGCCGGCAATGCGGACCAGACTCTGGCACCGGGCATACAGGGACCGCACAGCCCGGATAAGACTGTGCGGTACCCCACACTCCCGAAGCAACCCCCACAGGGCCTCCCAAGGAACACGGTCGAATGCCTTCTCCAAGTCCACAAAACACATGTAGACCGGACAGGCAAACTCCCATGCACCCTCAAGGACCCTGCAGAGTGTGTAGAGCTGGTCCAGTGTTCTACGGCCAGGATGAAAACCACACTCCTGAATCCGAGATTCTACCTCCTGTCGGACCCTCCTCTCCAGTACCCCTGAATAGACCTTACCAGGGAGCCTGAGAAGTGTGATTCTCCTGTAGTTGGAACACACTCTACGGTACCCCTTCTTAAAGAGGGGAAACACCACCCCAGTCTGCCAGTCCAGAGGCACTGTCCCCGATGTCCACGCGATGTTGCAGAGGTGTGTCAACCATGACATGCCAACAACATCCAGAGCCTTAATGAACTCCGGGCGGATCTCATCGACCCCCCGGGGCCCTGCCACAGGGGGGCTTATTCATGTTAAATACTCATACATATTTTTCTACAAATGGAGAAAACAATCAGACATACTTAATGCTGCTTTTAAGTTAAAGAAGAGCATTTTCTCATGCACACACACACACACACACACACACACACACACACACACACACACACACACACACACACACACACACACACACACACACACACACACAATGAACGTGTACAAAGTCAGAATTTACTCTTGTTTTGTGTTTTCTTTAAATGTGCAGAGACGTTTCCTTCATTTTTCCAGCAGTTGTGTTCATTACTGAGCAGCAAGCTAGCAATTTCTGGTTCCATTTGCTGCTTGATCACTAGAATTCCAAAGAATTATTGAAAGGAATTTCATGCCACAGAGGGATAATGATGACGATGACGACAACGATGATGATGATGTGGATGGATGGCTGATGCCACTTCGAATTCACTGCATGTCAGTAAATTGGAACATATGTTACTTAAACTATAACATCATGATAATTCTCCTTCAAGATGGCTCATAAAACCAGAATTTATTAGCCTAAATCGAGGAAGATGATAACATAGATAATTTTTAATGGAAGGTTAATGCTAGAATCAAATGATAAAAATGGACCCCATGGCCTTGTATGGGCCATATTCTGCAGCGCGGATCAAATCTGAACAGTTTCCTTGCGCACAGGGAGGGCGGGGGGTACTGGTAGAATTCTCTCATTTCATTACATCTAATAGGTTCTAGTATAAAAATACATTTCATGGCTAATAAAACTGCAGATCTTTACATGATAAGCACATCAGAGACAAAGTGTAATGGAAATCAAGCAACCCTGAGGATTCCTGCAACGTTTCCTCCCTCCCCAGTAGAGCTGCAACGATTAGTCGTCATTTTCGTCAAAAATCGATGAAAGAAATAGCTGACGATGGAAGTAATTGTTGGGAAGCCTAGTAGCCTGTACCAGTCAAATAAAAACACTACTGTCAAAGTTCTGAAAGCCTATCATGTAGCTGCAACTAATAATTATTTGAATAATTGATGAATCGGCTGATTATTTTTTTGAGTCATCGATAATTAAAAAAACAAACACATTTTGAAATTCCTCCTCTTCATTCAAATATTGAAGTTTTAGACAAATAATGCACAAAACAACTGAATATTCTATAATATAAAATAAGCAAAAAATCAAATTGTTTAACAAACAGCTAAACAATAACAAAAATACATTGAAATGAATGCTATCCACCTGCATGTACGTTTGATACAATTTTTAATGAAGTGCAAAAAAGGGAGGCAAGATTGGGGGAGAATGCGAGTATTTCGTCGGATGAAGAAGACCTTGTGCATTTTCAACGTCTTTATCCTTTTGCACATGTTTACCTTTACAATTTGTTTTATGAGCGCGAAAAGGAGAAGCCCTACATTTTTGTTTTACTTGTAAAGAGACAATAAAGGCCAGTATAAATTTTGGAATTAGTGTTTGCAGCCCTGGCATCATGGCACAAAGCACTCGTACAGTCGTAAGAAATGGGGTCTGACTCTCAATATGGTTTTGACATATTCGTATATTTCATACGTGTATATTGCGCTATTAAAGAGAGGATAAGCAACAAACGTCAGTTGTTGATTTGAAACTGAATCGTTAAGTTCTTTAGAAACAAATTTTGCAGTTGACTATCGAATGTACTTTACAAAAAGCATGTCATATTTGTTTTATTCACTGTTCTCCTAATGCTAATGAGCCTGTTGTTGGTTTACAAGGATACAAACTTGTTTACTTCTTAATTTGTTATTAATTTGCCTGGCCTTGGAATATAAAAAGAAGTTTACGTAGGATTTATGTCTCTACTGACAGAGCAATGTGTCTATTTGGTTTTAGACATGTAATTCGTTTTTGTATGAATCTGCAGTATGTTCAATAAAAGATGTAATTTTCATTGTACCCAATTTTTTTGTGTATATTAGCATTTTTCCACATACTTAAATCAACATGTTAAATTAAAAAAAAAACAATACTAATAATTATCCAATAATTCGACTAAATGTTTATATATTATTCGACTAGTCCACTATGAAAATAATAGTTAGTTGCAGCCCTACTTCCCAGTCAAGCAGGCTCCTCAAAGCTCATCTCTTCCCACAGTGGGCTTTTCAAAATAGACGACATTGCAGAAAACATGACATTTCACAGTTTTAATAAATGGGAGCCTGTCTAGGTGTAATTAATGGAATCCAAGCACTTTTGTCAGATCTGTGCACGAATCATTTGTATCAGTGCTTATGCTTACTGTCTTTTGACTGTCAACAACACGCACATGACATGTTTACCCGGTCAGATTTGACCTTCTTAATCCTCCTCGTTATTAATACGATGAAACCCGCGCGGGAGAACAATGAATCAAACCCGCACACCACCCAACTGTGTCTTTATTTTTTTTACCTATCATACATATTAATTACACGGAGCTGCCAAGAGCTGAGGAGTGCATTAGCATGTAATGTACGTCCCAGTGCAGACCTATAAGTCCAAAAAGCTGAGCTGTTTGTCCCCCTGCAGCGTGAGCTAGTTCTTCTGGATTAGCCGTATGAGGCTGAGTGGCAGGAACTTGAACATGACAGAGCAGTGATACACTTTCTTGTCCACACAATTATCGGTGTCCTACTTTTAAAGCTAATTCTACACACTACACCCCCAGGTTGTATGGTGAGCATCCTGGTGGGGGGCATCAGTGGAGGGTGTCAGTCACAAGAGGACCAGACTGCCCTGGAGCAAAGCTGCCGGTCGCTCTTCTCAAGAAGGAGGGGTGGGAATGGGGGTCTCCAAGGAGGGGGTGCTGGATGATTGAAATAGAACTTGAGATGTAGGACACATAAATAAAGTGTTTTTCCCCCCTTCCTGAAATACACTTCCTGGCCTCACATTTACATAATACTCTGCGGTGAGTTTCCTCATTTCGATCACCCCCAAGGTTTATGGAGTTATGTGTGGAGCAGAAGCGGTATCTTGTAATTCAGAGCAGCCTTCAAAACATTAGCAGGAAGCCGAATCAATGCATTTAATTATTAACTCATTCACTGCCAGCCTTACTAAAAGGGATCTTTGCCGTCTTTAGCCACAAATTAGCAGGAAAGCTGAAACGGATGTTTGCCTTTTTTAGCTCCAAATTGACAGAATAACTAAATGGATATTTGGCATCTATAGCCGCCTATGGCGGCATAGCTAGAACAGATCTGTCTGAAGCGTCTATAGTTTCATACCTAAAATGGATCTTTGTAATGCATATTACAGGATATTAATGGACATTTGACGTCTATAGCAGCCAATAAAATAAAGGGACAAGGCAATATTTGACCACTAAATGTCTCTGTATTGTGTAGTGCAACTGAGAGCAGGTGCCACAGAGCACAAAGGAGAATACAAACCCTGGAGACTTAGACGAACCAGACTGCACCATTTTACTTCTCATTTACTTGCCCTTGTTAGACTTCTCCAGCATGCAATTATAAAGTGTTTGCTCAAATGTATTAAATGTTTCAATACGACATTCAATATATACTGACATCACCTTAAAGCTATGTATTATTTTTCTTGTTTACTTTCAAGGTGTTCCATCTTGCAATGATCTATAAGTGATAGAATTCTTGGTTTTGTTAAATCACACCTTCTCAGTGCCATGATGTGGTACATCTATGTTACAGCAGCTAAGTGCATAATTAAAAAAAAAAAAGGAAGTTACAATTTTAGCATATAAGAGACAGTTGATGGTAGCACACAGTTTTCTGCCCTCTCTGAGTGAACAAAAAGCTTTTTAATTTGATGTCTGGTAAGTTTTACCCACTTATGTATGTGTTTTTCATGTGTTTTTCGGATGTAAGTTTGCTGTTTATTTTTAAAAGTTTGCCGTAGCAGTGACTTTTGTGATATGCTAAACACCCGTGAACCCGGACTTGTCAAGATGGCGTCTTGGCTGTACAGTGGAACCTCAGTTCTCGACCATAATCCGTTCCAGAACCCTGTTCGAAAACCGATTTGGTCGATCACCGAAAATCGTTTTTCCCATTAAAAGTAATGTAAAATCATTTTAATTCGTTCCAACACCCTAAATGTTTTACGTAAACAAAGCTAACCCAGGCTAATCGTACGTTCGCGTTATCGTAATCTTCCGTACGAAAGATCACGCTAACATGAACGTGTAAAAATAAAAAAAGGATTATGAATAGGATTTCTTACCTTTGTGGTGGACAGTGGGGAGAGAAAAATCATCAAAAGCTTTTCAACCTCTTCCAAAACTTGCGGCAGTTGCTTGCTTATAGCGTTAACTTCCTTAGCCGCATCACTCAATTTCACAGCCTCCTTATTCTTTACTATCGTACTAATAGTAGATTTAGCCATGCTGTATTCACTAGCAAGATCGGAAATTCGTACACTTCTTTCATATTTAGCTATTATGTCTTTCTTAAAGGCAATAGTTGGACGAACAACTTGTTTTTTCTTCCACCTGTCCTGCTTGCACCGACCTTCTTCGGAGGCATAATTAGGGGCTAAAACACCCGTACGCCGCTCAGCATCGCACCCAAGCGTACCGTCGTTCGAACTCCGATTTTTTGACCGAACAGCGAAGCAAGAATTTCTCGAAATTTTTGGTCGAACACCGATTTGTCCGAACTGAGAGGCGTTCGAAAACCGAGGTTCCACTGTATTTACTTTGTTTTATATTTTAGGGTAGACACAAGACGTGTATTCTATAATATATTTTGGTCTGTATTATCTATTTCAGATTTTTCAAATATCAGTAAACCAGCTTTGACACATCAATGTGTGCGGAGTAATTCATATAAGAATGTGTTTGTCAGAGCCATTGTAGCGGAGGCATCACAAAAAATGACCAAAAATTCTGCGCAATCTGGGAACTGCAACAGTCTTAATCCTCTGAGTACAAGGTCCAGCATATTTCACCAGCAATCTTTTCAGATTTTTTTTTAATGCAAGTGGTTCTTTTTAATGTTGAGTATTTGACGATTATCGCACTATCATGATTTACATGACTAGTCTAATTGTTAATGGATTTATAACCCTTCTTTGTTACACATCTAAGACGTATCTATTTTGTAAATCTGGTGACCTGATAGATGGTTTTAATAAGTAATTAACAGTATTTGGGACTTAATACTATAAACATCTATTCAGAACAGTAAAGTTGACATGCAATTACTCTGCAGCATCACTTCAACAAACGTATGAAAGCCCATACAAGTGCCCCAAAAGACACCTGAGATGTGTAAACAGATTACAATGGCTGTGGGGGACTCGAGATGGCCACTGTCTCCCTTGCATATGCGGCGTTTAGGGAAATTTCTCATCTTGGAAGTGATATGCTTTCATCAGCAAGGAACCCCCACCGGTCACCCATCCATGCTGATTTAATCTAAACGTATAACATCTTATTAAAATTAAGGGTAGTCTCTAACCAGAGTTGCAACTGGCATGTTCTTAAACGCAATTACTTTTCTCTGTAACGAGTATTGTAATATGCTATTAATACAATTATGTACCGCTACAGCCATTACTACAACATGTGTTCCTGTGTTACATACAAAACTCGATCCACCCCCAACATTCTCTGTTGGGAGGGCATGTTAATATTACTTACAAAGTAACTAAACACAGTTGTGGAGGGGTGGTCTAAAGCACAGAGTAGGAGAACGCTGAATTTCTCCTCATGGAGAGATTCTTCCTCTCGTATATACTCACATCCAAGCTAAATATATACAACTATAAAACAAAAGTGTCAGGGTCCGGTAAGCCTTCTTCCACGAGAGGGCCCTAACAGGTTTTCGAACTGGGCACAAGTGCGTCTTATTTTTTCACACCTGGTACTAATTATCCTAGCCCTTTATATATGATTTTCTGGTCAAGTATACTTTGTAATCGTCATGTTTTCATGTCATCCACCATTGTCATACTGGTTTTAATGTCATCATCACTTCCATACATCTTCATCCCAGCGGCTGCTTTTGCATCCTGTCTCGGTGACAAGGAGAAGTTCCTTCGGACACGCTTCGTTTCCTGTCCTGGCTGCAATGAGAAGACAATTCGGCTGCGTTTGCTGTCCTGGTGGCAGGTAAGGCTTCTCGGCCGCTCCCTGGTTTCGTGTCCTGGCAGCAAAGTGAAGGCTCTTTGGCCGCACCCAGGTTTCCTTCCTTGGAGGTAAGGAGCAAGGACTTCCAGCCATTCCGTTCCTGTGCTGCTGCCTCCATGAGGTTTTTTCCCCTATTTTTATTATGTTAGGGCTGTCTAATATCTGGCCCTTGAAGGAGAGGTTATGTTAGGGTTTATTAAGCCTGCTTCAACTGGAGGGCCCCAACCGGCTTTGGAACTGGGCACAAGTGAGTCCAATATCCACACACCTGTGCCTAATTATCCTAGCCCTTTATATATGACTGACTGGTTGGGTCGTTGTCATTTTTTTCATTTCGTCCTTCATTGTCTTACTGGTTTTGAGGTCATAATCACTTCTACCACCACATCAGGTTTGCTTGCTGTATCTGGTTTCTTTGTTACTTTGCTCTATGTATATTCCAGTTCCAGTTTTGGTCTTTGTTTCTGGTTTGTATATTTCCTTGGTTTGTGAAACCATGCTTGTTTTTGCGACTTGGTACCTTCTTTTTTTTTTAATAAATAGCATCCCTCTTTATGAGCACCCATGCCTCCAAATCCTGCCTCCCCAATATGGATCAATCATCTTTTTCTAAAAAACATGACAAAAATACTTAAATTAAAGAGTTAGTTTATGTATGCATATATGGTGTGTCACCCACCAGTAGTAGTATGGTTGGTGGCCTTGGTTATACAGGAACTGCAAACCATCCGTAAAAATTGGGGCACATGTGAGCACAGATTTTATTGTAAAAGTATTTATTTGTAAAATTATATTTGCAATACGCAATAGCTAGAGAAAAAAAGGAAACATCTCAGACAATACCCGGTACTAGGAGATCTACAAGTGGTTAGAAGCGTGTCTTTGCAAAGTGTTAATTTGCAAGCTCTCAAGAATGCTCAAGACGAAACACGTTCACTGCTTTAGCACATTGGTGTACACATTTTCTTCTATTATTTGGCTATTTCAAACAGTTTTATGGGTCGGTTTCAAAGCAAGTGTACACAGTTATTTGTAACTATATAGTGTCAGTAATCCGTGGTGTATCCGAATTACGTTTTAAATGACGTAACTAGTAACTGTAAACATTCACTGTTTTTCAGTACTGCGCCCAACACTGTCTCTAACCTAATAAGGAATAGCAAGAGCGTATTAGCTTTGTGCCTACAAGATGTATAATAAACCTAAATCTTCAGAAATGCTCCACAAGACTAAAGATATGTCGACTATAAAAACATTCCTTAGTGGTGAATGATCCTTTTTGCCGATCGTCACATGTGAGAAAATATATGTATGTACATAAGTAACAAAAAATCTCAGATTTTTTTTTAAATTACTTTTGTATTGGGACTAGTGTTTGTTGCATAGTTTATAGCACAAGCGGCTGATAGAAGAAAAAAAAAACATGTTTCTTTGCAAGTAGAAATTATTAAAAACACAGTGTCAAGAGTTAGAGGAAAAATGATTTCCTCTAATGGATTCCCCACAGAAAACAGCTTTTAGATAATCAATCTCGCCTTTGAAAGCCCAATTATTTAAGTAATTGTTCTTCACAACTGCCACAAGAATTTGTCCTCTGGATGTAGTAAAAGTAAGCATCTTTTGTCACTTGCAAAATGGCTCGTATTCGTTTTATTGTGCTCGTATCTCCTCTGCCGCTGTTCACTTAACAACTTGACATCACTTCTTACATTTTTGAAGCTATCTATTCTATACGTGTCAAAGTACAGAACGCATATATGCACTCACACACTGACAAAGCTAGTTAGACGTTTATTGTTATCTTAGAAGGCGATCAGTTTTTGAACGTCCCAATTCAATTTCTTAAAGGCACAGCTTCACATTGTTAAAAATTGTTTTGGAAAATGGGCATTAGTGTTGTATTGGAATGCAGAATAATATGTAAATTGGTCTATTCTACTCACGCTGCAAAGGCTGCTACTTGCATAAATCCTCAGTAACTCACACATAAACAATATCATTAACATATTGTATTTTGTTTTATGTTTTTTTTTACATTTACACCTTTTTATATTTTTACCTTTGGCTTTCTTTAGCACCGTCAGGGGAAGTTCTCCAATCTTGTATTTTTGTATAATACAGGACGTTCTAATCTATTTTATTCTATTCTATTCTATTCTATTCTATTCTATTCTATTCTATTCTATTCTATTTTATTCTATTCTATTCTATTCTATTCTATTCTATTCTATTCTATTCCATCCTAATCTATTCTATTCTAAATACCACTATACGATTCTAACAATTAATGCAATGTTCATGTTATATTTGTTTTCCTGAATAATAAAAGTGTTAAATACGCACCATATAATACATAAAAAATGCATATGAGACGTGATATTTGGGAGTATAATGTTAAAGTAATTATTCAACATTTATGTTAGAATTTTTATGCTCAAAAACTGCAACACAAAATTATTGAAAATTATTAAAATTATTAAAAGAAAAAAATGAATACATACTGCATGTATAAAGACAATTGGAATTTGAATTCTAAATTTAATTAGATCTATCTATGGTCTATATAAAGTTTTACAACTGTGAGATGATACTGTGAGGAGAGGGGGTTGAATGTCAAAACCTTGCAGTGCCAAAGCCCCATCATTTTAAGCATCGTTTGTCTGTCTGCTCTTCTCTGTTGTCACTAAACTGTGGCAATCGTAGCAACCCCCAACACACAAGTCCCCCCACTGCCAGGCACACACCACCGAAATTTCAACAATGGACTAACAGCAGCTTATACACATTTGATTGGGATACAAGTTGCGTTATAAATCATGGGAGGTAAATCAAATAATTCCACACGGTTTTGTCCTTGTCATTCTGTCACAATTAATCTGAGTGTAGCACACGCAGGTAGATATTAATTGATTTTTATGAATGGTGTTGAGAAATTATGGCTGTATGCATCATGGAAATTGCACATTAAAATCAACATCTTGCATGGTAATAATGCTAAAATACATATTTTCCTGTCATCAACATGCCAGCCACCTTTTCTGTCCTTCGGGAGGGTGACTTTGAATTCAATTTTTTTATTTTTACCTCTTCACATTCTATTTATTAAAACATTAAGGAGAGGAATGTCATACAAGCCACTCTTAAGCCCGGATTTAACAAGTGTTGTACAAACCAAAGCAGATGCTTAATTGCATGTTCACTCCAGCAAAATGTTGCTGTGCTGCTGTGGGCGTGTTGATAATCCACCAAGATTAATCGCACCCCCACGCCCCTAGATCCGAAACAGTGACTGCTACAGTAGTATCTATGTTCACTCATTTAAACAGATTGCATGCACCATTGAGAAAAGGTGTAAAATTAATTCTGATTACAGTTTTTAATAATTCTCCATTTGCAATAGCTCTGATGATATTCACCATGATACAAGTTCCGCAGGCATGTCATTAGGAAATGTCTTTGGTATATTTAGTGGAAGAAGAACAATAGTTTCAGAAAATAATCGATTGCTGGAGTAATTTAGAACATATGTTTTATTTTGTTTAAGCCTTCCGGATTTTTATTAACTTAATGTATTGTTCATCCTGCATAACGTCACAATAAAACTAAGACATAAATAAACACGCAAGAAAACATAACTCAGAGACAGTAAAACATAAAGTGATAATAAACGACTCCTGATTTCAGTAAGTCAACGCTTTGTACATTAGCTGAAGGAATTACACTAATTCACATATGTTGCCAGTAGCAGAATATAATGTGCATTAAGTGTTTGTCAAACAAGTTTTAAAAGTCGGTGACACATGTAATAATCCTTTAGAGGGACATTGCGCCTCATAGTGGTAAAAAAAACGTTCTTAAAAATGTCACAAAAAAATCCATTCCATATCACACAGTGTCACTTTAAACAGTACTATTTCTTTTCATTATTAATTGTTGCGTTGGACTTAAAAATCATCTTTTTCTTTGCTGCATAAACCAATTGAATTAAATATGTCGCCATATGTAATAAAATTATTATGACGCAGTTGCACAGGGAGTTAAAATTGTGGAAAAAAAGGCATACAGCATAAATCAAATAACTTTTACGAGATTTGGATCTTATTATATTCCGTGTGCAAGGAAGTGCATCTCTTAGATGTGTCTTCTTTCATCTTTTTTGAGGTTCCGGTTGGCGTTTGCACTGTACTTTGAAACAGGCCTTTTCTCACTTTCACCATTTTCATGTCAAACAAACAAATAGAAACACAAATCAAAAATACGGGAACAAATGTGAAGTAACTCACCACCCCACCCTGTCTCCCCAATTCCTCCTACATAATGTGTTCCACCCCAAACAGCTTTACTAAAAGTAAAATGAAAGCAGATAGATGCGGTGGGAACAAAATTATAAGGGCTTTGTGAGCTCCGTTGGGCATTGTTAACACATACCTAATAGAGAAAATATTCTTCTTTCAACTTTTCAAGGACACCTGAAACAACACACCTTACCTTTGAAACTATTTGTAATAACAAATATAATAATTACATTAAAATAATATTATTGATAATAATTATAATTATGTTTTTTGATGGCCCCGTGGGTGATAATTTAAAATGTCCCGCTCACAGTTCAGGGGTCTAGCGTTAGATTCCAGTAACTGCATGTTCTCTCCACGCATGTGTGAAAAGTGTTTTTTTCAACATCAAAAATGCATACTCGGCAGGTTGATTGGTATCTATTTGTGCTCCTTAATTGGCTTGCAATCATCCCAGGGTTTCCCTTGCTCATTGTCTGATATCAACTGGGATGGGCTGCAGCACCCCGCGACCTTAGTGAGAAAATCAATTAAAAAAATGATTGAATGTGTATTTGGGGAAACAAAATGGGGGATAATAATGATAAAATCCACCATTTTCATTATCATCAGCATCATGATCATTTTCTCTTTCGAGAATTGTTAAAATGCCCAACTTGTAACAATAAATGTCATGTCAAAGGGAAGTATGCAGTGTGCTACTTGCTCCCCACATAATACATGTTTATTCTCTTGGCAGCTGGTGGGCCAATATTGATGCGTTGAGGTCAGTTACTATGGCAACCTGAACACACAAACTGTGATGAGATAAGGCCCACAGTCGTGGCCTTGAGGGAGTCGTTAAGCATCTGTCTCCTGATTCCCCTTCACTTCAGTCTCTGCATGGATGGGTGGGGGCCTCACATGAGCAACAAAGGTGGCTCACCCACCTTCGCTCCCCAAGGGCCGACCGTCATCACGCCGAGCGAACAGCGGCAAACATTATGGAACGCTTGATAGGTAGTTTAATCTTTGGAACTGATTGTTGAAGTCGGTTATGTATACCGATTTTTATTTCTTATCCCCAAAAGAGCTAAAAAAATTGGTGCACATTATACACGAGGTTTTACACTAGTACATAATGGTATTTCAACAATGATTGAAAAATATCACACATCTACACAACATTTGATGCAACAGGATTCAAACAGTGAGGGCAGTGAGATCATCGATCTTCATCTCGTCATCACTCTGTTTTTACGGTACCACATTGAATACATGGGGCCATAATGAAAATCATTTTTTGACAACTATGAACACAATACCAAAACGATATGTACAATGTATTTATTTGATGTTTTTAAAGGGACAGTGTGTATTAGTGTCTCCTGGTGGTAAAAAACATATTTAAATGATAGCCAACAATATATGAACTGTCATGTAAACATGCATTTTTTTAAATACTTATATTTATACGGCTGAGAAATTACTTTTTATTCGACATAAAATGATCCTCACCTACATGGAGCTGACACGATTGGCTGTCATCTTGCTGCCATGACTAGTCTGATTCAGTGTCAATACATTATTTTAATCATTGCCCCACATATTCAGCAACGTGGTACTGTAAAAATAGTATGACGATAAGATAAAATCTAATACCTTTTCCTGCCTCATATATAATAACCCTAGTGGTCTGGTTGTTAAGAATCAGTGCTCTCAATCCTGTGATACGTGTTTGAAACTTGTTGCAATAGTGAAACAAAGACTTATACCAATTTTTCATTAAAAAAATAGGTTTGCATAAAACTCGAGTGCTCGTTTAACACGGTTAAAGGGACACTGTACCCGAAATTGACAAATTTGCGTTTTTCCGTACAGATTTTCTTGTACGTCGTACATGTCTTAAAATGCATAATAAATGTACTTTGTACGACAAAAACGTACAGGTTGACAGGTATGTATTTTTCAAATGTAAATAACCAGGGTTGGGTAGGGTTATTTTAACTTGATTAGTTTGAATTACTTTTGCATTACTCCAATACCAAATATGAAATGAAATGAAATGATCTGCATTTATATAACGCTTTTCAAGTCAATGACTTCCCAAAGCGCTTTACAATGTGCTCCACATTTCCCAATAGCGGCCTTGTATTGCAGCCATGTAAGACGCTAACCTGCTTATTGGGGGTATTAGGGGTTCAGTGTCTTACCCAAGGACACTTCGACATGTAACACAGACGAGCCGGGATTCGAACTGGGATCCCTTGATCCCAAGACGAGCGCTCTACCTCCTGAGCTACTGCCCCCATATGCTAATAAAAGACAAAATAAACTAAATATGAATAAAATTACCACATTTTGTGCAGGCTTCGGGAGTAACGGAATACATGGAACGGCAAAAATGATGTTGGCAAGCTGTTTGGATTTATTTTAATTTTGTTTCTGTCGCATTTTATGTTAATTTTGCCGGAGATCAAAGAGATCAAAGCCAGGAGAGAAAGCTTACCACGTGTTGTGAGTCATAATTTTATTTATATTTAGTTTCTTTTGTCTTTTATTAGCATATTTGGTATTGGAGTAATCCAAAAGTAATTGAAAGTAATCAAGTTAAAGTAACACTACCCAACCCTGTATATAAGGGGCCGGTCACACAGACATTTGCGGCTGAATCACGGCCAGAAATTTCTGCCTGTGAGGCGGACGCTATTGGACGCTTTGAGATCGCCATACAGACGAGATACAGCAGTGCTTAACACGCAGTCGGAATTTCGCGCGCGGGTGGCAGCGCAAAAAGTTTTGCGCTGCTCAATTCTTCAGAGCGCGGGTACACAGCCTTTCACGAGCGTATCGAGGCTGAACCACGGCCAGAAATTTCTGGCCGTGAAGCAGACGCTGTAGGGCGTTGTAGGACGTTTTGAGACCGCCATATAGACGAGATACAGCGGTGCTTTACTCGCGGTCGGAAATTCACACGCGGTTGACCGCGCGAAAAAGTGTTGAGCAGCTCAAAAGTTTGAGCACGTGTTAAACCGCGTGCCGCACACGTGGTCAACACGAGGTAATGACGCGGAAATGACGCGGAACGACGTGCTCTGACCGCGGCCAGGGCGTGGTTACACATGGGTAGGACGGGAAATTTCAGCGGGTAATCGTAGGTGGAGCATGGTAATAGCATGTTCTGCGCCTGTATCGCGGTGTTATTACGTGAAATTAGTGTGTTACGCGTGTGACAGTCAAACGCCTTTCTCCGCGTATATACAGCGCGATTTGCCGAGCACACGTCAGTTGTGCTCGAGACGTCAAGGGGGTGAACATGGATCCCCGTCAGCGTAGTGACCTCGTCTTAATCCATTTTTATTTCTTGACATTTCTTTTCAAGATAATAAAATAAAAATGATGCCATAGCTTGAAACCTTGATCTTCACAGGACTGTGTCTTGAGCCGTTATGATTTCTACAGCCCGGTGTTATCCGAGAAATGCATCCCTGCCGAGATTTGCATCCCCTCGCTACTACAACCACTTTTACCTCGTTTTATCTCACTTTTAGGGAATGTAATGGCGAACATATAACCAAAACCACTTCGTCTTGCATTTGTTGGGAATGTAATACAACTTAAACCATTCCGTCTTTGTTTTTGTTGTGATGGGGAGTTGTGGATGTGTTGCGTAGGAGTCGGATTTGGGCACAACACCGGCTCGGGAGCTTTTATACCCGTGGTCCACACGAGAAAATGACGCAGAAATGACGCGATGAGGAAGCGGAACAGTCGCTGGCGTCTGTTTTGCGGGCATACCACCGATGAACAGCGGGTTGGCCAATTTTGCGCATTTTCCATCGCGGGCAACCACGGGCAAAAAAAACCCGCAAAATTTTAGCCGTGATTCAGCCGCAAACGGCTGTGTGACCGGCCCCTAACCTACTGTTGTGTGACGTTGAACTAAAATTGACCATCTGATGCCCGGCTAATTTATTTCCAAGTGACGTGAGAACCATATTTAGGCAGGTAAACTATTGCTGAACTGGACCTCTGGGTAAAGTAAATTAGTGACTTGAATTCAATGCAAAATGGTATTCAAAAAGTTTTACAAATTGTTACTTTTACAAACTACAGCTTTGTTTTGTCATGTTGTAGCAGTGAGTTATGGCAACTGGAGTAATACATTACTCCAGTTAACCTAAAACAAGTTTTTGTTCCACTGGCGAGTTTCCATATTTTTCTCCTGCTGGATTAATTAATCATGGTGGATAGAGCAAACAGTGAGATGCTGCAAACAAGAGGCCCCTCCTGCTTGACCACAGTGTGTCAATGTCAAAAAACAAAAAACACCAGTCAGCAACAAAACAAGAACAACAATCCCGAACTCTTAAAGTCCATCCCCTCCAAATCGAGGGTAGATGTGGGTGATACTGGGAATGTCGGTATTGATTCAATGCATGGTAGTATCAATCGAAACCGATCTGATACCAATCTCATACCGATCCGATACCTATACTTTTTGCTTAGAAATGATCATTGAGTTAATGATTACAATAAATACAGCACAAAATTTCAGGCACTAAAATGTTTTATTGTTATTATTGGATGCAGGTACATATTACGAACATTCTTTATGCTGTTTTTTTTTTTTTTTTTCCCAAAAAGAGACCCTTGACAAGTAAGCACTTGGGAGTTCAAGATTCCCCCAGGTTGTGGTAACATGTAAATGCTCAAAATAGGATTGTGCTGTGGTAGATATTTCATTGCATTTGGGAACCAACATCATTTGGATTTATACACATCCATTATAATCATTGATATATCATACATCTGGTGAATTTCAATGCATTTGCCAGGATTTTGGTAATTTTTTAAATGTTCAATTCCCAAATAAGTAAAGAACTATAGGCGTATTACCACTTAGCATTCTGACTGGTTAGAAGTCTAAAATTATTCATAAATGGCTGAGTTATTACAATTTTAAGTTCACATACAAACAATGCACAGTAGACTGATATTCATTGTGTCAAAAAAAGAAAACACATGCCACAAGGGTTAAACAACGACACCAAAAACTTTAACGGTATCAAAAATAAATGTTTCTTTTACAATATTTCAAAAATAAAAGCCAAGGGAGTCGAGCCAAAGAAGCAGCAATGTAATAAAAATACGGCATAAGTGAACTGGACCACTAAAATACCTTTTCAATATATTGAAAATACAGTCAGAAAAGCAAAAAAAGTGTCAGTTCTGTTTCCACAGTGACAATCGAGTTACAGTTTCTTTGTTTTTGTTCAGGAGTAGTAACGTGTTTGCATTTATGGTTGAAGCTCTCTGCAGAATAAGCTTATTTTAGTGCGTTTATATAAATGTCTGGTGTTTGCACAGTAGCCGACAACTTTCCCACATAAATTACACGAGGCATTTTCCTTTTCTGTACTTGAAAAAAAAGGCTAGTCAAGTCAAGTCAAGTAAAACGTAATTGTATTGCCCTTCATCACAAAAAGTCTCAAATGGCTGAGTTAGGAAAAAAAATATAGATATTTTCAAAATAGTTGAATCCCTAAATGTATGCCTTATATTTGCGTATGACATAGAATTATTTTTTATTTTTGACTTTAAGTTTTGCTTCCTGTTTGTAAAGTTGCAAGTACGGATAATAGCATTTCGTGTTTGTGTTTTGTTACTAAATATTACAAGTTTGTTTCCTTGGGGCTTTTTAATTAGGCACAGAACGAAAAAACATCAATAATTATTAACAAAATGAAAAAAATAACCATTTAGCACAAAAAACAGCTTTACAATGACATACTACAACAGTTAAACATGTCCCTAAAGGGAGTGGACTAAAGCCGAAGCTTTTAAGTCCCTATATTCAATTATTTTTCCTTGCATGGAAAACACAATGGAGTGGCTAATCAGGAAATACAGGAGATTTCCCGAAGGGCAGATTTGTGTCAAGGTCGATGTTGGGCAGGTTAAGTAAAAAATAAAAAAAATAACATGTATCTGTTACTCGCACTATGTAATCTTACTCGTCTACACCGCGCTTCCTTTTTCCCTCTGTCATTTATAGCTTCCGGTAAGGGAAGGCGCATAGAATTGGCCCTCTCTCTTCTGCCTGGCAGGTAGGACTTAGCAGCAGTTCAGGTAAGGAGAAGAGCAAAAAGTTTGCTTACTTAGAAAATGGCAGAGGGCACTGGGTGAGAGAGGGGAAGGCTTCACTATCTACATAGTGCATTGAGGAAATTGGTGCATGAGCGAAGTATCAATCCCATGTCAACAGTATCAATCCGATCCAAGTACTTGCTTGGTATCAATCGTATCAATATTTGCATCTATCTGCCCAACCCTTGATGGAGGAACCCTCTTGCAGCTCGGATGGGCCGAGCCGACCCGCTTCGGCCAACCTTGCTCAGGAAACAGATGATAAATAAATCAAAGTGCACTAAGCACTGCTTCCACATGGCAATCGGCTCCTTCATAGCGTCTGCACCTCATCAATCACACCATTGTCTGCTTGAAAGGCGAGCCTTGTAAATGTCATATCCACTCAAACCCAAGGAGAGGCGGAGCAGAATGCAGCTAGGTTTTTTTTTTAATTGGATAGTGTAATTAAACTAAAAAATCCTGCAAGGCTGCCTTTTGACAGGACAGATGAAGACCCCTTTTAATAGGGCTATGAAATGTATTTGTTAAAAGGATGAGGCAATATGTATGATATGATTCTGTGCCCTTCCGTGTCATTCTTTTAATTTACGATTAAAATAATAAAAGGGTAAAAAAAAAAAAACATTAGCTCAATTAACTCATTCACTACCAGCCTGTCAAAATTATTGGACGTCTATTACTGTTCATGGCACTCAACCTGGTGCTGCAATCCCATGATCCTCTTCTTGGACCCAAATGAAACATTCGTAGATTGTCACGTTCATGTGAAAAATAACAATTTTCCATTTTTATATTTTTTTAACCTTTTTTCCTGTACGAAAAAAATGTGTATGGCAAAAAAAGAAATAAAAAAAAAATCACGACATTGTCAAATATGCAACTTTATTTTTATCATTTGGGTTGAAAACATGTATTGTGTTAATATGTTGATGCCATTGCCGTTAATAGACGTCTTTCACTTGTTTTCTTTTTTTAACTGTTTTACTTTGTTAGTCGTTATTAAAACACTGATATTAACATTGGAAACCTTTTATAGAGACAAAAAAGTAAAAAAAAGACCAAATTATGACTTTTTTTAAGACAGCAGCATCATGTAACTTTATCTATACCATTTGATTCCAAGAATTGAGTTATGATATACAGGGGTGTTAAATTAAAATGGACAGAGGGCCAAATGAAATATTCAGTTAAAAGATGAGGGCAGCCGGACTGATCGAATGCTGACATATAGACTAGTGAACCGAATTGAACCCACTGAAAAACTAACAATTAAATTCCAGATCAGATAGGTAAAGCAATATTTTTTATGGTTCTGTCAGTAATCTTTAATTTCCAACAGACGCAAAAGACAATATTCTTTAATATTAAAATCCCCTTAACTTAAAGATTAAACCCTCAGTAATCTAGAGTTTATATTTTAGCAAAGGAGGGCTAAATGTACTCAAAGAAAAAAAAAGTTTTCTAGCTGATTTTGTTTTAAATATAATAAGTTTGAAATAGAATGAATTAAAGTGCAAACATGGAAAAAAATGTGCAAAAATCATAACCAAAAACATAACTTTTTTCAAAGAGGAGTACCGCACACACTCAATGATTCTTGATTTGAAAATCAAGATCAGAAAAACCTTCTCTTGGGTTCTGTCAAGTGCCATGAACGCTATTAGACGTGAACATTTTTTTAACCAGCCAGTGCATGCATTAATTGAAGCTCAGTCTATATTTTTTTTTACCTTTTTACTAATTTTGGCATTAGAAGAACATTATATTTACATTATATTATAATGAGGAAAAAAAACACAAAAGTGGAGATCCAATATTGCCTCAATACTGTTTTTTTACAAGTTATTCTGTATGATCAAATTCTAGATTTGCAGCCCTTTTGCACTATTGATTCCAAAAAACGGGTAGAGACTATTTCAGGACACTATCCACATTTTTTTTACTTCAGATATTTTGTCACCATTATGTAGATGTTATTGGAAAATAAAAATGTAGTATAAACATGCATTTACTTTCATTTAGCATTTTGAGAAATCCAACTTTGATGGCAATAGAAAGCATCTTCCTCTGCCTTTAGCTGCTTTTGTTGCCAGAGTGTTTTGTTGACATGATGGCTTTTAGAATAACTCAAAATTGAAAAAGATTTTGGCATAAGTAATGTAGGTTCGTCAAGCTGTTTTACATCGTGTACAACTTAGACTGCAACGTTATTGAAGCACAAGCATACACAGGCAAAACAGGGACAAGGCGACAGATTAGCCAATCAGAATGCATACCACATCTAAGCAGAGAAACCGCAACAAGTAAAGCGATTTCTGCACATTATTTTCACATGACAGCAGCAATATTTTAAACAGTCTAATTAGACGATTAAATTGCAGCCTTTTGTGAAGCACCGTTTGCGTTAAATTCATCTTGGTGTACTAAGATTAAGAGAATCTGAGCTTGTACTTGATTAAAGCAACAACAAAGAGAGCCCGAGCTGCAATATTGATTATATACGCAGACGGAATACAGGTCACTTAGCCGCTTACCCTCGATTCAATTTCATTAGCCATGGTCTTTCTTTGACATCTGCACATTAGACAATCAACATCAGAATAAAGCAGTGTGAAAAAAATACATTGTTTTCGTTTAGGGTCATAAATGCAGCAAAACACATGTGCGTCGTTAGCTTTGATTTGCGCTGTTGGCGGCGAGCACCTAGCGTGAGAGAAGACTCTCCTGAGAGTCTCGCTCAGGACTCCTTGCCAGAGATCGATAGGACAGGGCCGTGGCCATAAATCAGGGTGTTCGAGTGATGTCTGTCATAAAGCTCCCAGCACAGTCACGGCTCTCAGCTTTATAGCGCCGCTGAGTGTTATTGCAATCTTTTGATAGCTTCTGTTAATTTATCTGATTACAAAGTACAAGACGCAGTCAACCTTTCCTGAGCATTGCATCAAATCAGCCGCGCCGTCTTCGTACATTGCGCGCTGTGCGCGAGAAATTAAAATCCCCCCCTTTATTTTTGGTGCTTACTCGGCAAATTATTGACGTTTACACCCGGCGATATTTTTAAGCTTGACATTGTGAATGTGTGATGTGACACGGGACATGTGGAATAGATGTGATGATGATGATCACATGACTTGGTGGTTGCTTTTTGTTTATGAGATGACGGACAAAATAAAAAATTATTGAATTTTCCACTTATTTTATTTTGGTTTTCAAAAAGTTTTTCATGCAGCGCTAATGCTGAAAGAGTTTAAATGTAAATTACAGCAATTTTGCTGAAGTAGTGGCTATTTTCTTTCTTCAATTATACTAATTATTATCCCCGGAGGGAAATTAAAAATTCACCGGGATCTATACTGCTCTAATGCTAGCAATTCACTACACAAAGGAGCCATTAATATATAGACACAGTCAAAGGAAAGCTGTTAACTTTGGCAAGTTTTTTTTTTGTCAGAAAATGTTTTTTTTTCCTTGGATGATATATGGCTTTCCAAAATGTTCTCACTTTACCGTGTATTCATTATCTGCTTTACTCAGACAAGACATTTGCATGGTTATATTTTATCAGATCAAATATTTTTATTTTGTTTGCAAAGATTTATGTGAAACACTGCATTAATTTTATGACTCGTTTTCTGATTCTGGGGAAAAAAAGAAATTATTTTTATTTTCCACAGCTCTGTGGACATGCTGTTATTGTATTTTAATTGGAATGTTCTGTGTGTGCATTGTATGTTTGATGGCACCGGCTCTATAGGAGACTAAGAAAATTACTGGCCCTTTAAGAGACTCAGGAAGTTGTTTTCACAGGATCGAACCAGAAAATTATGTTAAAGGGACCGAACCAGGAAGTAGAAGCACATGGTAATAACACACAAGGAGTTCAACTGCCTGTTTCATCCAGAGACATCTTCAAACACCTTTTGCCATACGAAGCATCGTCCATGAGTAATCCCTTTTGATGTTTATTTGTTCAATGTTGATGCTTTGCTTGGTGTTTTGGGATTGGTGTTTAGACGCATTTGTATGTGTGCAACAGCTTTATGCCACACTGGATGATTGAGGAATAATTCAAACAAATGGATGACAGATTGTTAAAACAAGTAGTAAATAGGCATTTAATATGTAAGATTAAGTGCACTAACATGTTTCAAGAAGTTATTTAATTTCTGTCTAATTGACTGCAATGTTAAAATAGAATAGTATAGAATAGAATATACCTTTATTGTCATTGTTACAAAATGGGTTGAACATATTGTGACAACAAAATTGGTCGTGGCAGTCCAGTTTCACATTTAACAGTGAGGGTAAAGGAACAAAGAAGATAAGGTTATAATCTAAACAATATAAAGGAACAAACAAGATAAAGGTTATAATTTACACAATAACACAAGAAATGTGGACATGTAGGATGTTACATACAGTTTGGGATCGTATTAGTGCAATATGCGAAATTATGCAAAAATAGGCAACATTGTGCAAAGTGAGCATAGGCATGAATACAATTTTACATCTGTATGAGGTAGTGTGTTTGTAAGAGTTTCAGTTTTTTGTGCGGTGTGTGTTAAGGGTGGTAATGGCTCTGGGGAAGAAACTGTCTCGGAGTCTGTTTGTTTTTGTTTTGTGTGACCTGTAGCGTCTGCCGGAAGGCAGCAGGTCAAAGTGGTGGTGGCTGGGGTGAGAAAAGTCCTTGATGATGTTTTCTGCTCTGCTGAGGTAGCGAGAGCAGGCAATGTCCCCCAGACTGGGTAGAGAGCTGGGCTGTGTTTATGACCCTCTGAAGTGGGTAAATAAGAACATATTTGTAAGAATGCTCCTTTTTCTATTCTCTTTTACACCTTTTTTTAAATCAATAAACATGTGGACCAACATCACTTTTTTTGTCCAATCGTGTATTTGTGCTCATCAGAATGCATTTTAAAAGAACTTTCGCCATTCCTGTGTATTTCGATCTTCAGCTGTCTCATGTTCTCAGGAAACCAGCAGAGGTTAAAGGCTAATATAGCAGTGTCACTCCATCCTCATAAACCTAGAAATCTGAAAAATAAAGGCATTCAGAATTGGGGGAATTAGGTTATAAGTTAGATATGGATGTGATCTTCCCCCGGTTTTCCAGAAATGTAATATTGTTTTGAGGAATTGGTACGTAGTAAAATTAATAAAAAGAATTCCTCTTGTGATGCATTTTTGTGACAGATTGTGTGCAATTGATTTTGAGTTTGTTGAGTATAAAAAAGGTTAAAACTGTTTTTTATTTTATCTTTGTAGATTCAAAACGTTTTTTAACTGGTTTCCTGTGTTTTAAGTGTTAACGTTTAAGTGTTAATTTTGTTTCATTTTCCCCCTTTTTTAAGTTATTCATAATTAGAGTCCGAATTCCCAGCTCTACAATGGGCCGTTCGAGTTAGATTTAATTTCTCAAACTCACTTTACATTGTTTACTGCTGATTGTTATTAAGTTATATTTTTTACAGTTTATTTTTGTTGCTCTTCAAGTGTAGGATGAATCTGTTACTGGTGAGTTGCAATAAATATTACAAGGTTCTATAATATAACTAACTACTTGTCTGTTTTTCTCTATTCAACTGACTCGAATACTGCTCAAAATTTCAAATTATCAGATGTACAAAAACTTATTTTTAAAGTAATGGAAATAGGTAGTTTAGCTCGTAACAAGATACTTTTACTATGGAGTAACTCAGTTACTAACATTTATTTTGGGGAAGAAGTAGTGAGTACCTAAACTTGATAACGTGCCCAACACTTTTGTTTTTCTGCTGTCAACAGAAAGTGACGTCACAGGTTCTCAGGTAACAACCAATCACGTCTCATCTTGCTCTTGAATTAGAGCCTTAATTGATCTCTGCCACGCTTGAAGTAGGATACAAAAAAGTTCATTTTGCTACTTAATGTCACTGATATATACTCTGACTGAATGCAGTGTTGTGACTGTTGAAGACACATGTATATTTCCCTTTATCAATAAAATTGATATTAACGACCATGCAACAGACTGAAAACATAAGAGAAAGAACTGAATATCTCAATACAGAAATCTCTTGCTATATTGTAGTCCAATTTTTACAATCTTAGCTGATTTGCATTTTGCATTGTTTTCTGCAATAAGATTGGTTTCAGCGAAAGTAGGTGTGTAAAACAGCCAAATTAACAAACTAACCCAAACAATTTACAGATGCATTATTTACAACTATTTTTTTGTACTTTTAACCCTGAAAAAAGTGCTGTAAAGCGTTTAGTTATTTAATATCTGTTTATTGTGTTGTGGGGCAGCACAGCGGAACAGTGGTTAGCGCGTGTGCGGCAGAGTTCTGAGGTCATGAGTTCGAACCTTCATGTGTGGAGTTTGCATGTTCTCCCTGTACTTGCGTGGGTTTCCTCCGGGCACTCCGGTTTCCTCCCACATTCCATAGACAAACATTGTCAGGTAAATAGGCTGGTCCAAATTGTCCTCATAGGGTGAATGAGTGAGCGAGTGAGTTGTTTGTCTCTGTGTGCGCTGCGACTGGCTGGCAACCAGTTTAGGGTGCCCCCTGCCCACTGCCGAAGATAGCTGGGATGGGCTCCAGCACCCCCACCACCCTACTGAGGATGAGTGGTGCAGATAATGGATGGATGGATGGATAATGTGTTGTATTATTATTTTTGTTATCATTATTATTATCATTATTATTGCCGCAAAGAAAGGTTAATACTACACGGGTTTCCCCTACCATATGTTCTTTTTGGAACGTAACGCCAGCAACAAACGGGATATTACTATTATGGCACACTTAAGACCCATGCATGCGCTGGTTGCTTCCATCTTCCTCTACACTTGCGAGACAGACACTCACAACATAACTGAAAAGTAAATTCAAGATCATCAGGACTGGCCAAGATAATTCTCTAACTAACAGTCCGTAGGGTGGGAAGGAGAGGGAAACCAAAATAAAACAGGCTGAACGAGTTTCATATTATATCATGAATATTATTGATACAACAGTATGTGACATATTTCTTAAGTTTTGAGGACATGGACCCATGTGGGGGAGGCAGGAACTGGAGTAGCGGGTGCTCATGAAGAGGGATCGCATTTAATAAAAAAAGGAAGTACAAAGGGACAAACACATATGGGTTCACAAAGCAAAGACATTTTCAATCAAAACCACATATGACAAAGTACAAATCAGAAACAAAGACCAAAACTGGAGATGAAAAACTGTAAGGAGCAGAGAAACCAGAGACAAACAAAAACAAGGATGACAGTGACAGAAGAAATTTAAACGACCCCAGTGACATGCTTTGTCCTTTTGAAGGGTTCCGGAAAATATTGGGCACAGGTGTGTAACCTCGGTTTTGGAACCTGTGGTGGTAGGAGGTGTATCAGACCCTAACATAGTAAGACACACAAATATTTCTCCTCATGATGACAGAGAGCGATGATAAGACCAAGGACTCTGATTTGCCACACACCTCAGCCCAAAACCATATAATTAGTGACAGTATTGGCAAGCTAACAGCAAGTCAAGACTTCCAGTAATTTTTTTACTTGTTGCATTGACTTTTTTTTTAATACTTGAGGATTATTTATCTATTATTGCTTTTATTAAAAATGAGAACTTCATTTATAAGTTAAGGTAAGACAACTAAACATTTTATTTTTAGCTACTGTTTATATATTGTTTTCTTGTTCTTCAAATGATGACTAAAATGTAGGTTCATTTATTTGTAAAACTGACTGTGACTCACTAGACATACGCCTTACCACGTCAATACATTTAAGTAAAGTGGGGAATCTGCCCTATACGGATGGCCAACAGCTAATAATGTGTTGATTTTTTTCCTTAAAACATTTTACTGAATGCTATATACGTGATGTTGGGACGTCTGTTTACCATTTCTCTCTTCATGTGGTTGAGGATCTGAAGTGAAATCTAGCCAGATAATATAAAGTGAGCCCACAGATTTCAACCAAAGAGGCATTTGCCAAAAGTGAATGAACACGTCTCCCAGCTCATGGTTTTAAATGAAACCGCATAAAGCGTTCTATCTACTGCACGCCAGTGTGAATCGTGCTGGAAAATCTATTTCGGAGGGGCCGGGCTTTTCAATTCCGAGGGAAAAGACTGACTGATGTAGCGACATCAATCAAAGCGAGATGGCGCGGTGGCTTTGTAACATAAGTGGTGGGTCCAGAGTTCAGCAGTTAAAACAGGCAATATATAAAAAGAGGTGCAGCCAAGCAAGCGAGCCAGGGTCTCGGCTATCTCCCCCGCGTTTCCGTCTTAGAGGTACCCCCCTCTTGTATTAGCTGAACTTCATTAATCTTCATGCCATCTTCTTTAACTAGTCATGTAGAACGGCTCAATAGAAAGCCGTATAATGGGGAAGGCCCAGTGCCAATTACTAGGTTAACATAGTGTTCAGCTCCAGCTCAACAAAGGAATGAGATCGAGGAGGAGAGATGCATTCCAATTGACGAGAGGGCTACAAGGTAGCTTTTCGACTGATAGGTGACCTTTGGGAAAACTTCAAATTGGATATATATTCATTCAGGATCAAGATTAATATAATGACCACAGCACTTTTAACGGGACATAATTAGCTCTGGGCCGTTTTAAAATACCTAATATTCATTAAAACTAGTGTCAACATGGTGTTTTGCTCCAATAAACCATAACCCCATGCTAAGATGGCACTACTGATTTTTTCTTCAGTTAGGAGGTAGGAAAGGCTGTCTCAAATATTCATATTCTATCAAATTTTCGATATAGGAATTATTAATATTCCTAGTTCAATAATTTAACTGTTGGCATGCAACAATGGCTGTTATCGCATGCAAAAACTTTAAACGGTAAGGCCACTATCCCACTGAAAAATGTTTTAATTCATTATTTGCTAATTAGAGATTTTTAACAAAAATAATGATCTGGTATCAATCCTAATAAATTGGTTATTTCAAGTAATACTAATCAAGTGCAACCTTTTTTTTCAAAATGTTACAGTTTTTATCCTTTTTCGCAAACAATTACTGTCAGTATTGTAACGCCATTTTCGCATGAGGTCAATGATTCCACAACATTCTATCACTCCACAAACAGGAGAATCACATGACAATCACTACAACTGTGTACATCCAGGTACATCAGTGGGACCATTCACTAAATGTGTTTTCTCTTTTTGTGATACTGATAGAAGTTATCAAGTTAACATTTTTTAAAAACTTCATAAAGACGTTTTAGGTGTCAAATACCAGGATTATCAGTAAAAAAGCAAACCAACATTCGGACGGCAGTGCTATTTCTTTCAAGATGTTAAAGTTTCAATTACGAGTCTGGTCCCTAAACGGATCATAGCCCGTCATAGAACGTGAAGAGTTACTCTGCCTCAGAGATGCCTCGTTTTTGTCACCAGAGCATCTTACACTACAAAAAAAAAAAACACTGTATCCCATTGGGAGAAAATTGTGCATGATACTTTTAAGTTTTATTCTATTTTACCCTGTTTCTTGAAAAATTCAAGGTAAAACATCCCCAAAATGAGTTAAATCGTCTTACCTAGCAGGTGGCAGAAAATGTTGCTGATTTTAAGAAATTTATTTTTACTACCATAATAAGAAAATATTTCTTCAAATGAAAGGAACAATTGTCCCTCAGCTGAATATTCTTATTTTGAGAATACACATAAAAAAAAACGTTTTAATTACCACATGTTTGTTTTAAAGTGTCATTGTGTATTTGTTAGCACCTTCTAGTGGTGAAAAAACGTAATTAAAATAACAATATTGATTATGAATGTATGTCAAAAACACACAAATAATCATACAAGAGTGCCTCGTAAATACTCTTGTTCAAGATTTTATTTTAATTTTACATACCACTTGCCATCTTACTGCTAAGGGGTACCCCCAATAACCTTGTGAAAGGCTGTGTAAATATATTGAGAACAGAATCATGCAGTTTGTTCACTTTGAATCCTCATAGTTTGCATTCTTCCTTATGCTTTGTAGCACTTGTTCCTTTTTGGTTGCACTCCACAATGCAGCAACATCTAGATGTCAACTATTGTCCCAAATAGTGTCCCATTAGGATATTTTCCCCCATTCCATTCTAGCCACCCCTAAAATATATATATATATATATATATATATATATATATATATATATATATATATAAACTAGCCTATAAAACAATGAAAACATTTTTTTAAATGAGCAAAATATTCCTCCGATGGGTTGAGAATCTATAAGAAACAACATTGCCATTCAATCAAGGTTAATTCTTTGAAAGGCTCAAAGTAATTGTCTTTAAACAGGAACGTGAAAACTAGGAACATCATTTTGCATGATGCCTTACCGACAGTTGGGTCAGTATATTTGCATTCCATTATAGTAACAATTAATTTTCGCCAGCCACATTTTGTGTGCAAACCCTCAGCATTAAGATACAATCACGCTGTATTTCACTTAATTCGAGTAAACATTAATATTAAAACTCTTTGGGTAAACTTTCATTTAAAAAACATTGTTGTCATTATAAGTCTTCTGTGCGTGTTGTTTTATATTCCTTATCTGACTGGAGGGGAAGTTTGCCACGCAAAGCACTTGTCATGACTGCTGTCAGAACAAGTGTTAAACAGCACTTATTTAATTCCATGTGATTAAAATAGGACTGGGTCAGTTTGGGAAGAGGCCTCCAGGCTAAGGATTTTATTCCGAGGACCGAGATTAAACTCAAGTAAAATGGAAATGTCACACCGTCATGGGAGATGCTGCGGGAGTTGTGAGAAGGATAATATTATTGTGATGTGAAGTGATAATTCCGCCCCGTCCACCCTCATTATCCAGCAGCCGTGTGTGTTCCTGGCTTGCAGCACTATGCGTGCGCTAAGCGCTAACGTGCCCTTTGCAAGCCCCGCAAACGCGTTTTGCGTAACGGCAAAAACATTTGGCAAGGTTATTTTTGCGTCTGTTGTCATGAAATTCAAATTGCAGCGCAGAGTCAGTATTTGTCTGTGTTCAATGTGTAGGGTGTGTTTTTTGTAGGGTGTGGCCAAGCAGTCTTGAAGTGTTACAAATGAACTTGCAATTACTTTTCCCGGTAGAGTACTGTTACTCATTATTATTACAATTCTGTAACTCATCTGTCGTTTTCAACATGGTACGTGGTCAGCTACTTTTTAAAAGCAAGTGTCAAATCACAATATTTTTTGCTCTTTAACCATTGCTTATTCAAAGTAGCATACAACCCTTGCCAGCAACACAACGCTGATCACAACATCTGAAATGGGTTGGCATGTTTATATTTACGTTTGAAAATACAACTAAATATAGTTACGGTTGCGCCATCTTAAGCACAGTACAAGGCCACGTAATTTCAACCTATTGGTATCCTGAAATTCTCTCTACCGTATATACTCATCCAAGCCATATTTACAACTATAAAATAAGATACTAAAATCAGGGTTCAGTTTATATGCACATATTTGGTTTTGACATCAGTAGCGAATAGTGGCAGTGTGTGAGGGGGTGGCGTGACTTTTACAGGAACAACGAAACTGGTGGGACAAACGTAAACACATACAGTCATTGACTGTAAAATAGTGATAAATGTTGGTCTTTGTATCTTTAGAATTATTTTTGCAATACACCATGAGAAAAAGAGAACATATCTTGTACATTACCCAGAAATGGAGAAGGAAATCTTTCACTAATTTGAAGACAAAAGGCTAAATGGATAAAGAGGAGTGGTTGGGAACCTATGGCTTGCGAGCCATATATGGCTTTTTCCATGAGTACATACGGCTCAGAAATAAATTGTAATGATGAACATTTCCTCTGTGGTGTTGAAGTCATGTGGTTGACCTGCAGTTATGGGACATGTGAAGCAATCTAAACTAAGTTAAGAAATCTATGCTAAGAAATCCTTCTAATGGAAGCTCATTAAACTATATATCTTGACTGTTGAGATACTTTATGATGAAAACACTAAAAAAACAAAACAAACGCTAGCAAACCACTTTGAGCAATTTGATTGGGTGAAGGGTAGCAATGGGCGGATCTCTGCACACGGAGCAATTTTGTCACGACCAGCAGAAAGGGTAGACCCAATCGCGTAAAGTTTCTCACAAGTTTATTGAATAGAAAGAGGAAGGACAACGGCCACGATCGAATGCTCGCTGGACGCGGGAAGCAAGTCGCTCTCGCAATCGGATCGTGATCCAAATACGGAAGTGGATCTTCCGTAGCGAGCAATGGCGGTGTCAGGGATGGAAAAACTGGTCAGTAGCCGGGACTGGGAGAGCAAAGCGTGGTCGGGGTCGGAAACGAGTCGTAAACCAGGACGGGAGAGTCGACGTAGTGTGGATCAAAAATGGGTCGTAAGCCGGGACGGCAGAGCAGACGTGGTCGGGATCAAAACAGATCATAGCCGGAGACAAACGGGAGCAAAAACGGGACAGGCGGGAGTCAGGGTCGAAAAAGGCTTGCCTTGTATAAACAGAGGTTCGCAGACGGACTGACAACGGGGGATTGACGGGACTGGGTTCAAATAGTGACAGGGAGCGGTGGTTGGCGCCAAATGAGCGGGCTCAGGTGATTCACATCGGTAATCATGACATATTCACTCTTTTCGCGCTCTTGCTCAGTGCAGTACGCGCCGAAGGTCCATACGATGATATCCTTGTGACATTTTTACAAAATTGTGTGTGTATCAATATGGGACACAGTCTCTGTTAATATTATCATTATTTCATAGATTTGAACAAATCATCAAATGGCACACGGTGAAATAAAATACGCTGAAGAATTGGCCATTGCCTGGAGAGTGGGCTTGACGTATTTTTTTTTTAATATATAGTGTGGCCCTCTCAATATTTTTTAGAATAACCTTTTTTTATATATTTTTTGCTTTTGGGGCTCTTTGGGTCAAAAAGGTTCCTGACCCCTGATATAAAGTGTCTTTGCTGTGACAGTTTGCAAGCTCTCATGATTGCACAAGCCAAGAAATATGAAGGCTTCCCCACTTCCAGATGTTGGTTTACACGTTTCCTTATAATTATTGTAATATGTGGCTTTTTAAGTGGTTTTAGGGGGTCTGCTTGTGAGTGTATATTGTAATTTGTAGGTAAGTAGTTACGCACTACTTTTGGGTTTCAGAAATCTAGGGGTAAGCAATTACTTCAAATGACGAAACTAATAACTGTAACTACTTACATTTTTCAGTAACACACCCATCACGATACTGAAAATCCAAAATCTTCAGTAGTCATCTGCATTATACCGATATCACACACACCAATCTCAACTGTATATAACATTCAAATTCATCTGCGAAAAAGGTTGATATTTTCAACGAGGGTCATTCAATTCTACTAAAAAAATACCCCAATGTTTTTCAGTAAGGCACCCAACAATGTGGCCAAGCATGAACAAGTTTGCTTGAATTCAACAACACTCAGGATCAAATGTAGTTTCTCACCTTGTAAGGGCCGGGAAGGTATGCGACGATGCATAGAAGCGACACAACAATTGCAAGCATCTTCGGACGAGGCACAAAGAGGGTGATGCGGAGCGACTCCACACTCACGCTGAGATAAGGCATATTTTTGTCTGGTGAGATAAGGCGGAGAAAGCAAACATATTACAGGGCTCAAAAATCTCTATCTATGGCTCCTTTTCAGGAGTCCAATAATTCATTCATTCATGGCCTCTGTTTCCCCCCCTGCCTCTTGGAACATCTGCCTCATACATACATCACCGCACCGATAAAGATCGCGGACGGAATTGGTAATGCGCCGCCACACTGATTAAATAACTTTGGTGGCTGGCTAAAATTGAAACGGCTGTGGGATGAAAGGGGACTTATCGTGCTTTATTAAAGGGTGTGCTGTGTGATTTTCAGGGTTAGGGTGATGTACACAATTTTTGATGAGATGTCCAGTGTAAGCTTAAAAGGGAAAACAAAAGCGGCTTTCTTTGACCTCTGTCGATGGATTTTCTGCCTTCGCGCATACAGAGAAATATAGATTGTGATATTACGTGCTTGTAATGGAAAATACTTGAAATTGTTGGAGGAAGAGTTACATTTTCGTTTACTCCAGGCCACCATATGCTGGCTTGTTAAGCTCCTTATGTTGCATGTTCCAGTACTTGCATTTCATAGACACACTCGAATAAACTCTTTCTTTTGATCTATCTTTGGGTTTGAGTTGAAGCGGGCCCTTTTTTACTTTTACCGTTTTCATGCTACACTAACAAATTTATAAAAATAACATGGGTATGAAGGTTCAGGCATTTTTGACTAGTATTCAAATCAATGTTTTTACCACTATGAGTCTGTAAAAATGACACACTGTCCCTTGGAAACGTTCCTCAGTGGTTAATTAAAGGGTTATTTAAAAAAGTCAAGACTCCATTTGTTGTTGGTTCCATGTAGATAAGAGTGTTTTCATCCTCCTGAAAAAAGTAAAATAAATTTGGAGGGTTTTTTTCACATGACAGTGATGCTATATTTATCATGTATATTTTTAGCCAAATATTAGCTGGAATCCTATACTTACTTCATATGCATCAACACTATCCGATGGGACACCCCTAATGCAATGTTAAAATTCCACTCCCACGGTGATTAACAAGTTTGTCTTGTTAAACAACTATATAAACAAAAATATAATGTGCCTCTTTTTTAGTTTTTATGGATATTGTAATATTTCATCTTTATTAGCAGCATCAACAAAACTGTGTTTCCCGATTTTCCTCATGAATGTGAGTTTAAAAATAAAACTAAGACACACACAGGAAAATACTTTTCCATTGCGGCAAAGGCGCACTGATTACGGCAGTAGATCGCCCGACCTTGTCCTCATTTTCGTCGTTAATCTGCCAGGAAGACTGATAATAGTCTGAAAAAATCCATTTGATGACTTCCTCTGCAGCTCCTTTGACATTTAAACTGGACAACACAACAGCGACAGAAAAGATTCTATCAAGAGATTGCTTGAATGTAAATTGTAAAATAAACAAGTGAAATAATGGGTCCTGAATAATACATTTAAACCAAGCAATTTTTTAGAACAAAAGTGTTCCTACTGACAACTCAAGATTCAATGCAAAAAATCGAACCCTCATGCAGAAAATCTTGCTCCGTTAAAGAGGATAATACAAAATATAGCTTATTCATATGCTATAGCAGGGGTGGCAAACACGTTTGACAGAAAGAGACGAAATTTTTAACTGTGAGAGACAAAGAGCCACACCACGCACTGACCTGCCATGACAGACATACACACACAAACACACACAATTAAAAACATATTATTTCCCATAACACACATAACATAACACAAAACACTATTTCCGTTTCGCTTTGCATTTTGCCATTTTGACCATGAAGGTAACAGTATGCACGCTCATGAAATGTTTACTTAATTTCCCGGCATTAGACGTAACCTACGCAGATGATTGGCAGTCAGTTATGTGTCTGGAGCATCATAAAAACAACAAATCTGCCAAATTAGTTTCAAAATATTATTCATTGTTTGTTATTAACTCTAATGGATTCAAGTGTGTTTTAAGAGTGGGGAAACTAAACATAGAATGAGGCAAAGAGCCACAGTATATAGAAAATATTATGGGGTTTTGGGGTTTTTAAGGGTTATTGATCTATCTTCGTTATTCATTATCCATTATCCGTTATCGGTCAGTTCATAATACGCTACAAAGTCTAGGAGCCGGGACACTTACTCTCAGCCAAAAGGCCAAGCTAAGGTCCTAGCCCTAAAGCCTTGCTGCGATCATTGCGAATGCACCATTCCCGGAGGTACTGCAATACCGGGCCGATGCGTGGAGTGGACAGAGCAAGCTCATATTCCATCTCCGAAATGCAAAAATCAAAGATAGTGACTTCATAGAAAGTACACAAAAGGCAAAAGGCCAAGCTAAGAACCTAGCATCAAAGCCTACGGCCAGAAATTTCTGGCCGTGAAGCAGATGTAAACAGATTGTAACTAAATATAGTATACAATTCAAACACCAGGCAAAGAGCCGCATTCTGATCGGCCAAGAGCCGCAACCTTTCCTGTACCACGGACAGCTTTTAATATCTGACATATGGATTTAGGCTGATGGTATATATATATATATATATATATATATATATATATATATATATATATCTCATCTCATCAGCTGCACCGCTTATCCTCAGTAGGGTCGCAGGGGTGCTGGAGCCCATCCCAGCAATCATCGGGCAGTGGGCAGGGGACACCCTGAAATGGTTGCCAGCCAATCGCAGGGCACACGGGGACTGACAACTCACTCGCTCATTCACACCTAGGGACAATTTGGACAGGCCAATTCACCTGAAATGCATGTTTTTGGAATGTGGGAGGAAACCGGAGTGCCCGGAGGAAACCCACGCAAGCACGGGGAGAACATACAAACTCCGCACAGGAAGTCTGGAGCTGGATTTGAACCCACGCAGGAGGTTCCCATGACATGAACTGTGGCGCACATGCGCTAACCACTGCGCCGCCATGCTGCCCTATGTACATACCGTATTTTCCGCACTACAAGGCGCACCTAAAAGCCTTTATTTTTTTCAAAAGCTGACCACGCGCCTTATAATACAGTGCGCCTTATTTATGGATCAATATTAAGTGGCAAAGTCTTCCAACTAACTTGCAGCCACCGACTAGATTTTCCCCCGAACGCCAAGTAGTCCGCGGTGTATGCTGGGATTTATTTACCAGCGTTTCATTGGCTAACCAATGTGTCAATCATCATTTGAACCGATCACTATTGGCTAAAGTTATTCGGAGGTCAAGGGGCGGATCCTTTTTATCATTTACAGGCTGGCATAGGCTTGAACGGCAAAACAAAGCCTGCAATTGGCCAAAAACACATGTGTCAATCATCAGTTGAATCAATCACTATTGGCTAAAGTTATTCGAAGGTCAAGGGGCGGATCCTTTTTATCATTTACAGGCTGGCATAGGCTTGAACGGCAAAACAAAGCCTGAAATTGGCCGAAAAAGATCTGCAATCATCAGTTGAATCAATCACTATTGGCTAAAGTTATTCAGAGGTCAAGGGGCGGATCCTTTTTATCATTTACAGGCTGGCATAGGCTTGAATGGCAAAATAAAGCCTGCAATTGGCCGAAAAAGATGAATGTGTATAGCACATGGTTGACGGCATACAGCACGACAAGCATTTTTTTACTATTCTGTATTTGTAAATATTTCATTCTCCTGGATTTACTACACTCACGGATATAAGAGGACATTGGCTGCACATTATTATGAACACAACGATTTCGGTGAGCTACTCCGTCTATATATTATCCCTGTATCATGTTTCAGACTGAATTCGATGTTTTGTGATAAGTGGTGCAGATAATGGATGGAATGGAGTGTCTATTTTTAAATTAAACTCAATTCCAAATGTTTATTGTCATATGCACAGTAAAGTTGCGAGCGAAAAAGAAAATAGAAACTAAGGAATGGTTGGCATTTCTTGAATCCCAAGACTTTAACCTTCCGAATGATGGAACGATGCATTTGAGTGACATTGTACGGACACCGCATCTGCACGTGTTCTCGACACGTATTTGCGTCTTTGCAAGCTTTCGGAATGTTAAGGGGGTAATAAGTTGGACTAAACTATCTGACTGTTTTGTCGACGTTCCCATTGTAGCGCCTTATAATCCGGTGCGTCTTATGTATGTCAAAAATAGGACCAAAAACTATTTTTTCGGGGTACGCCCTATAACCCGGTGCGCCTTATAGTGCGGAAAAAAAAAAAAAAAAAAAAAAAAATATATATATATATATATATATATATATATATATATATATATATATGTGTGTATTTATATATATGTGTATTTATATATATATATATATATATATATAAATATATATATATATATATATATATATATATATATATATATATATATGTGTATTTATGGGCAGCATGGCGGCGCAGTGGTTAGCGCTTGTGCGGCACAGTTCATGTCATGGGAACCTGTCGTGGGTTCAAATCCAGCTCCAGACTTCCTGTGCAGAGTTTGTATGTTCTCCCCGTGCTTGCGTGGGTTTCCTCCGGGCACTCCGGTTTCCTCCCACGTTCCAAAAAAAACATGCATTTCAGGTGAATTGGCCGGTCCAGATTGTCCCTAGGTGTGAATGAGCGAATGAGTTGTCTGTCCCTGTGTGCCCTGCGATTGGCTGGCAACCAATTCAGGGTGTCCCCTGCCCACTGCCCGGAGATGGCTGGGATGGGCTCCAGCCCCCCCCCGCGACCCTAATGAGGACAAGCGGTACGGCTGATGAGATGAGATGTGTATTTATATATATATGTATTTATATATATATGTATGTGTGCGTGTGCGTGTGCGCATGTGTATATATATATTGATTTTAGGGGATTTTTGTAGTATTCCTGTAGTTTAATTTTTGTAGTTTTTCTGCAATAGTATTTTGTGGCATACTTTTTGTTGTATATCTGTATTTTTGTAGTATTTCTGACGTAACGTTTTTATATTATAGTATGACTGTAGTGGTATTAATCTCATTGTATTATTTTTGTAGTAATTCTTTAGTATTTTTACAATATTACTATCGTCTATTTTTGTACAATTTCTGTTGTAATTTTTGTAGTATTTCTATAGTCTTTTTATTTTCATAATGAAAGCAAAATAATACATTAGGTTTTCATAAATTAGATTTGAGATTTATTTTTGGTGTGCTTTGTATTATTTTAGTCGTCTTTTTGTAGTAGTATTTTACACACCACAGGAAATGGAGCCCCTATGACTCTAGTGGTTAAGGGAACCAACCAGCCAAGCAACTGATCATATTGTCCTTTTATTTGGACCAATTTTGTCAGAACCAGAACAGGAGGAGGACCCAGATGCGTAACGTTTACTCACAAGTTTATTGAGATATAGAGGAAAACTAGCGCGAGCGATCCGGTGTTCGCTGGAGGAGGGAAGCAAGCAGCTCACAGGATCGGAGCGTGTACGGAATGCGGAAGTCAATCTTCCGGAGCGTGGTCGATGTTCAAAAACGGGTCGTAGCCGGAGAAAAACGGGAGATCAGGAATAGACGAGTGGGGTACGGGTGACAAAATGGGACTGACGGGAGTCAGAGTCAATATGCTTGGCTTGTGTAAACAGAGGTTCGCTGACGGACTGACAAAGGGAGAGTGAAAGCACTGAGCTCAAATAGGAGGGGGAACCAATGAGGTAACCAGCAGCAGCTGGCGCCAAACTTGCGGGCACAGGTGAGTGTAATGAGTAATCATGACAATATTTGTTTGGCGGGCCATTTGTTTCTGTATATAGTGAACATGTTTACCTGACTGTCCATTTTGCATATCTTTTCTACTCTACATCCATATCCACAGCAGCGCCTGTACTTCCTGCGGAGGATGAGGAGAGCCCACCTGCCCCCACCATCCCTCATCACATTCTACAGGGGCACCATAGAGAGTATCCTGACCAGCTGTATCTCTGTGTGGTGTGGAGGCTGCAGCGCTACCGACTGGGGTAGTGTGAGGAGGGTAACGAGGACAGCGGAGAAAATAATCGGGACTACACTTCCCTCCATTCAGGACATTGGCCAGAAGCGCTGCTTATCCCATGCTAAGAACATTACCGGGGACCCCTCTCACCCCCATCATGGACTATTCACTCTGCTAGCCTCTGGGAAGAGGTACTGCAGTGTGCGGTGCAGGACCACCAGGCTCCGCAATAGTCTAGTCCCCCTGGCCATTAGACTGTTAAATGGTCAATCTAACATATAGTTAACTTAAATCTAAACGGCTGCTAATTTGACTTTTGCACTAGTGGCAGTTTTTTTTATAGCTTGCCACTCCTTGCACATTTGATCTCTGCACTATTGTTACTTACAGTGTTATTACTTACAGTGTTATTGTTTACAATATAATGGTACTGTGTACCTGACTTGTTAACCTGACTGCCCATCTTGCACATCTGGTTAGCGTCTCTTCTTGCACTATCGGCACTATGGTAAATAACACAATACAGCTTTATTTATATCTGTACACTGAAGGACACTGAGGGAAACTGTGGGAGTCAGATCCATCGACATTTCGTTCTGTATACACGTGTACTAGAATGACAATAAAGTAGATCTGAATCTGAATCTGAATCTGATATATTTTGTGATCCTCCTACTGGCTTCTTACACTTATTTTGCACTGTTGTACAGTATCCCTTTTCAAAAAACTCACACTCATTACTACTTACTTATAGTTAGACATTTACAGAAAATGTGGGTGGGATGTATCGACATTTCGTTCTGTTTACCTCTGTACAAAAATGACAATAAAGTATATCTGAGTCTAAATGGAAAAGCCAGAAGGGATGCATGTGGCCCACAGGCTGTAGTTTGCATACCACTGGTATAAGTATGAAATGAGGCATTTTTTCTTCTTTTTTCTTTGCAATCTGGTACCAAATGACCCAAAGCCTGGAGCATCTTTTAATAGCCAACATTTTGCTCAGGCGATATCATTTACACATACAGACAACTGTTTTATTTTTCCTTCCACGTGACTTTATACGAAACTGAGATTCTATTTCCATAATAGCTGGCAACGGACACTAATGGAAGGCAGCCATTGTAGTTTAATCCTGAGCGATGCCCTAACAGGAACGTCGCACGCTGCATGTCGGCGTCACAATCGCGGCCAATGAAACGGCATCCGTTGAACAGATGGCAGTGACCCGAATTAAAAGCACAGAACAATAGTGGAATATAAACCAGAAATGACACCCAAAGTGGCGGGTGATTTATGGCCTTTGTGAGTTTGGTACTGGGCTTCCATGTATATTAGTGCAACAAATCTGGGTCCATTTAGTAGGGAGATGCTCATACATACATCACCGACTCCTGCTCCAAGCCAAGGTCAGTTCTTATTGCATCAATCTTCTCAGCAGAGGCTACTCGGCGCAACAGCAGTTTTGTAACTGTCGCAGCTGTAATGGAATCTTTTTTTCTCGCGCTTCATCTTTCTCTTATCACATGAAATATATATTCAACTTCTCCTCTTTCCTTCATTCTCTAAATTCTTTTTTATTTTATCGGCAAAACATTGCCCGTACCTCATTTTTTGTTTGTCTGCTCCCGCCGCGCATTTTTACACTCTCAAACCGGCGGGTCAATTTGTGCAGGAAATAGAGAGATGCAATAAAATAGAAGCAATGAAGAGATGTTGTTGATAACGGGTAGAATTCCAGTAGTCACATGAAAAGTTGAAATCTCTACTATAACATATATAATATAATATCCACCTGGTTGTAAAATACACACTAAAAAAAACTTACATTCCCCGAAGGAGGTACAGAGCCACAACGTGGATCGGTTTCCTCAAACTCTTTCGGTTATTTAGTACAAGCTAAATTTTGGTAGTTATGCTAAACCAAGGGTCTCCAACCCTTTTTAAACCCTTGGTCTAGGACTCACCGACCATTATTCTGTGGCCTGCTGCATTTACTATAAACTAAAATATCTCATAAGATTGTGTTATCCTTTATAGCTTTTTAAAAAGGACATTGTCTATTGTTTGGCGCCTCCTAACGGTAAAGAAAAAAATATTTCTATAATAAGCAAAATACATAAACTGTCTTTCAAAAATATACATTTACTAATATACTTGTCGGTCAAATGCTGGGCAAAAAAATGATGCAGTTCAAGTCTCGGTAGTTAGTATTCTTCCTTGTGCTTTGTAGCACTCATTTCGGGTTACACTACACAATACAGACACATCTAGTGGTCAAATATGACAATTTTTGTTATGCTTTGAAAACACACATATTTTGGTGTGCTTTCTCAAATATAGTTTAAAGAATCACTAGCTCTTGTATGTTTAACTTGAGTGGCCCTCCGAGAAAACCTACAGACAGGTTTGTTTTACATAGATAGATAGATAGATAGATAGATAGATACTTTATTCATCCCCGTAGGGAAATTCACACTTCCAGCAGTCTACCCCGTTGTTTATTAACAGATGAACATGATGCCCTAGGGGTGCTTGTAGCGAAGTGGATGACGTCACGCCAGTCCAAAAATTCGACATCCCTGCGGCAGATGGAAAACTTTTCTTTGTGAAAATCCAGGGATACACCACCTCGTGTTAGCAAGTCCGCCTCCTCTCCGATTCCCCCCGGCTTTCGTGTCTCTGTTTAGCGGCGTTGAAGCCGGATTGCTCCGGGTAGCTCCGGGTGGCTACACGTTAGCGTCCGGAATGCTAAACGTGAGCCACGTTTCCGCAAAACACAGCAACTGCGCTCCCTGTGCGCTTCGATGTTTTCCACCAGCACTCGATGATCTTATTTGGTCGTGAGTTCGCATTTACCATGATTACGGATGGTACCGAAGACTTATAACGCCGCTAGCCGCTTCGCTAGCTCCGGCTTTTCTTCCACGATAGGCCCCTTCATCACGCCGGCACGAGAATTTTTCAGGGCAAGGAGTTGAAATACCTTGAATACACGCATTTCTTGTGCGTTAAAACCCATGTCCATAGGATAGAAGTAATCCATAGTGTAGTTGTCAAAACGGGAAGAAAAAACACCGAAGATAGGAGCAGACAATAAAACAATAGGGCAGCTGCTGGAAAAGGCAGCCGCTCGTGGCAGCGCCGCTTTGATGAGTATTGATTAATTCATTTTTGTTGGGTTGTTTGGTGCAACTCAAAAGAATATGACCCAGTATATTAAAAAACGAATGTTTGTGGTCTTAACAAATGGAACAAATATTATGCTTTTGAAAATAATTAAATACATTTTATAGTTTGACAAACATGACTGTTTTTCAGAAGTTACAACATAACCCAATATTTGTATTGATTTTAATAAAATGACCCATTTTTCAAAAAAGAGAACTGTAGATTTTGTAGTAGATTGTTTTATGCAACCCAATGTTTTTTTTTTTACTGATCTTTTTCAAAGACATTTCAATTCACAATATACATTACTTCGAATTTTTATATAATTTCCGATTAAAGCTTTTTTAGATGTGTAGCACCTTGAACTCTGTTGTACATGTAAACAGGGTTGGGTAGGGTTACTTTAACTGGATTACTTTCAATTACTTTTGGATTACTCCAATACCAAATATGCTAATAAAAGACAAAAGAAACTAAATATGAAAAAAATTACTAAATTTTGTGCAGGCTTGGGGAGTAACAGAATACATGGAATGGCAAAAATGATGTTGGCAAGCTGTTTTGATTTTTTTTCATTTTGTTTCTGTTGCATTTTATGTTAGTTTTGCCGGAGATCAGAGAGATCAAAGCCAGGAGAGAAAGCTTACCACGTGTTGTGAGTCACAATTGTATTCATATTCAGTTTCTTTTGTCTTTTTTTAGCATATTTGGTATTGGAGTAATCCAAAAGTAATTGAAAGTAATCTAGTTAAAGTAACCCTACCCAACCCTGCATGTAAAGTATACAGTACGGTGATGATAATATTGATAAGGATTATCTTTAATATTTTTGTTATTATCATAACCAAAACAATCATTTGATGAATAGCTAAACCTTGGGTTAATTAAACCCATTTCTCAAATTTTATGAATTACCTTTTGACCCAAATATAGGGACGGACTCCATCAGTGACGGGAGGTGAGCTCCGTGTCTGGTTAGGCACAGTCAGGTTTACAAATAATTGAACATCTTATTTATCATTTGTCTGTCGGCATGAGAAAATAATATGTAAACTGTATTATATAAAAAACAAATGTTTTGTTTTCTTACCTTAACTTATAAACAAAGTCTTTGCGCTGTCCCTTTCGAATAAAAGCATCAGTACATGGGTAATTCTCCATTTCGAAAAAAAAAAAAAAATCCAATGCAATGAGAAAAAAAAATACTGGGTGCCTTGGATTGCTGTTGGCTTGCTAATACTATCACTAATACTATCGTTTGGGGCTGAGTTGTGCACCAAATCAGAATCTTTGGTGTCACTATTGCCCTCTGCGTTGAGGATCACTCTGCATCTTCAGACTCTCAGCCCATTAATACATTACATACTAATTGTATTAATAATAACCACTGTGAAAATGTAGCATATTTCAAAAATAAAATCCCTAGAATTATGAAGTTAAATGGGAAAGAATGTGAACACTGAATACATATAAAAGATTGAATATAGCTTTGTTGTTTATTTCCAATAAAACAGGCACAGCTTCACTTGCCCCTCTTGACTGCATGACACTGGTAAACATAGGTCCTTTATAACATGAAAGTGGACTTTTCACATGTGTTCTTGACAGATTTTAATGCTACGTGACTAGTGTGGCCTCCAGGCTCATAAAGAAAAAAAAGAGTTGCTGAATTGCCAAGTGCCAGTTTAAGACATTCATGCTGAGTCAGTTTTTATCCTGATTACTCAGGCTTCAGCCTCACGTCGTACTTTAATAAATGAAGATATAATCAAATCAATCATTTTAAATAGCAGCGGAACATTTACTACACGTGAAAGGAAAAAAAGAAAAAGAAAAACACTTTTAATTGATGAACTTGACCTGCTTTTCCTTGATAACAAATTTCATTTGTTCCATAAAAATTATGCTCAAGTGACATTATTTGACGGGATCTTTATCACCTGCAGAGTAAATAAGAGTAATTTATGCTGTTTAATTTTGAGCGGGGAATATAAATCACAGCTGTGTCATACATTATGGAGCTCGCATTCAGTAGAAAGTGAGGAGGCAAACTGATTGGGTTGTTAAGGGCAACATTAAGTGAGTAGATCTCTGCCTACAGATAGGATGTAGGTGATAAACGACACCTTGCACCGTCTAGTGTCCAAAAATTTGATATAAATCAACAAGTATGAGTCATTAAAAATCAGATACACGCCCAAATGAATGATATTTACCCATGCATAATGATGCGCTTGCAATCGATGAGGTTTTACTTTTATCTCAGTTCACTCCACTTAGGGAGATCTTAATCATTTGACCTTTTTTTTGGTTTGTGAACATAATTATTAAAATAAAAAGGGGTCAAATACTTTTTCACAGCACTGTATAACGCTCACTCTATCAAGATCCGGAACCGGAGGAGGACTCAGATGCGTGACGTTTCTCACACAAGCTTTATTTTACGGGAAATGGGGCGGTTGTGCATGTTAACCCAAAACGCCAGTGATTCGTCGATCGTTCGGCAGAGGACGTAAGGCAGCAGTCTGGCAAGGAATGACAGGAAGCCAGAGGCCGACAGGATCGATACCAATTGCACGAGCAGATATTGGACAGATGGGGTCGATACCGGACGGGACAAACAGGATTGATATCAGGCACTGGAGACTGGAGTCTGATAACAAGCAGGACGAGACAGACGGAAACAATACCAGACACTGGAGATCGAAATAAACAGGAAAAACTAGACGGGAACGCTACCAGACACAGAAGATCGATAACAAACAGAACAAAATAGCCGAGAACGAAACTGGAGATCGATATTAAACAGGCCGAAATAGATGGGAACGACACAGGACAGGAAACACAAGTAGGAAACCGAACAGAGTCAAAACCCACGTCTTGCAGGTGCAGAGGTTCGTTGACGGACTGACAAAGGGTGAGTGAAAGCACTGAGCTTAAATAGGAGGAAAGCCAATCAGTCCACGAGCCGCAACTGATCCCAAACGGGCGGGGCCCATTAAGCGCCATGGGCAACCGTGACACACTCCTAATTTTTTTAATCAAAAATCGGTATAGAATTTTGTTTCATTTTTTCTCAGTACAAACTAAGCATTGTAAGTGACAAATGTTGTTGAATATGTGTGGCCATGATTATTTATTTGATGAAATGAAATGATTTGCATTTATATAGCGCTTTTCAAGTCAATGACTTCCCAAAGCGCTTTACAATGTGCTCCACATTTCCCAATAGCGGCCTTGCAGCCATGTAAGGCGCTAACCTGCTTATTGGGGGTATTAGGGGTTCAGTGTCTTACCCAAGGACACTTCGACTTGTAACACGGACGAGCCGGGATTCGAACTGGGATCCCTTGATCCCAAGACGAGCGCGCTACCTCCTGAGCTACTGCCGCCCCTATGCATTGACAATGTAAACTATGAACATATTACCAACTTTAAGTTATTTTCAAAGGGGAAAAAATGTGCATTATACATGCATAAATACGGTATATAAGGTGCAAAAAAAAAAAGGAATGTGCTGCCACTTACTGGTCTGGATCAATGTTACAGTTCCCTGATCACCGGAAGATAGGATTTTTTGGCTTTCTTCTTTTTTCTTAAATACAAAATTGGGCAATTTCCTGCTGGACACTAAACAATGTTTCGTCCTTGCACACTGGTTGAAAAAAACAAAAAAACAAAGTCAAATTATACAGAGATGCATGAAGACACTTTGCGCCGTTTCTCATACGGTCACATTTAATTTTTATTCACGCAAAAGTGACAAATTTCTCTCTTTGCACAACTGACCACCATGAAACAATCCCAGCAAAGTACACGACACTATAATAATAAACTGTCAAGACACATTGCGGTTAGAAGTGACGCGATATAATGCAAATTACTAGCGACATAATTGAATCTGCGAAAGCTGATTACAAACATAAGTGCGCTTTAGGTGAAGCCTTGCAGCGTATTGGAACAGTCAAGAGCTGTCTGCGGGCAGAGAAGACCCTCAGCTCCGCTGTCAAAGAGGCAACATCTGACAAATATCAGTGTGGGGTGACTAATACATGACAGCTGTCCATCATCTTTTAATAACTGGAAAAAAAAACAGCTCACAAGTGTTGATTTGACTTGTAAGACTATGATGATACACACGTTTTTGTCTGTTTATAAATTTGTACTGCCCATTTTGTTTATAAATAGAGTATAACAATTGACAATACAGCTAGCTACCTCTTGCTGGTTTCAAAACTACAGTATTGCTTGATACAAATGACTTTTCATAAAAACATTTTTTTAATGAAGCAAAGCAATGTTTTTTTTATAACTTCCTGAATTAATTCATTTCAGCATAGTAAAGTGTTGAAGGGACGAAGTGTATTATTTACCCCCTTAGTTAAAAAAAACGTATTGATCCATCATAGTAACGTGCATCTTCATAGCTTCATTCTAAAATCTTCATAGCTTGAGGAATCTGCATTTATTTTACATAAAACGAGCGTCATCTAGAGGAAGCTGACATTTTGCTGCTACGGGTACCCAAAAAGCAAAAACTTTGTGAAAGGCTGCACACACAAAATAGAAGAAAATCAATGCGGTTTGGTCACTTGACTTGACTTGACTAGAAGAAAGTCAATGCTGTTTGGTCAATTTGAGTCTCCATATTTTGTATTCTTCCTTGTGCTTTTTAGTTCTCATTTTTGTTAGCTGTTCCATGTAAATAAAGTCCAGCTCGTCATGCAAGCGAACAACATGGAATGTTGTTATACAGCATCACGGCGTTGGACAATTTTTGGTTTCACCTACCCTTTAAGTATCTTTTATTGCTAGCTGCCAAAGTTACCCACTTGGCTGTGGCCTACTCCATCACTGAACAAATGCTTGTAGTCAGTTCCGGGTAAATCCAACTCTTTTGTTGTTGTCTCTGGCTAGCAAATTTGCGAATTGGTATCTTTTGGGCTTCCTTAGTGTATACACACACCTTAAGCTCCATTCTATGCTACAGTGACCTTTAGTGCTAAATAATTCCACAACATAATTTTAAGAGTTTCTTTCAAGTGATATTCATCGCCTTTTATTTTCCATTGTCAGTTTTGAGTATTTTTCATTTTAAAACAATTATTTTACATACAGTTTTCAATTCAGGTCAATCAGTTAATCTAAGATATTTTGCCCAACTTTATTCACTGCAAAAAAAAGCCTTTGAAACATGTTTTCCCTCGAGGTTTTATCTTTGAAGTTTACTCCTGACCTAAGTTTGCCCTTTGCAGCGGTTTCATTTTTTCATCGTAGATGTTGTTGTTCACGGTGTGTCACATATTTAGATGAAAAAGGATTAATAATGCTCTTCCTTTTTCATCTCTTGTCGCAGGGCTTAGATTTACTTCGATCCCTGATTTCAGAAGCCATTAGTGTTCCGCCTCTTGAGAGATGGAAGGCAAAGCCAGCAGCATCGCACGGGTCTTCCTGCTCTAACTGAAAATGACACATGGTCAATAGGTATACTGATTATTCTGCCCATTTGTTTTGTGCTGTGCGGTTAACAAGCTTTCTTATACAACAGACATTGTGGAAACCCAATAACCATTCCTTATTTATTTGTCCTGATGAGAGTAATTGAGGAGTTTATGCGTAGAGATGCTGTTGTTAAAAATGTGTCGGTCCACTTTCCCTATCCCTGGCAAGTTGCCGCAAGAACAAGGAGGAACTCAATAAACTTTCCTGAGAATGCGTGATGGCTCCACTCTGCGTCCATTTCCAGTTGGAGTGTTTACGTTCCTACGTCAGCTGTCCTCCCAATTCTGCATTTATCTCCGCTGAACTGTCCTAACCTTTTCAAGCTTTCACTTATGACAGATTCCTGATCCCCGGGGCCAAGCATCAGAGGAAGTTAGCTACAGTCCGGTCCGCACAACTGTCAGCGGGAGACAGGGCCTACACATGTCCTGGTACACTGATTGGCCTCCTCCTGTACGGCCACATAAATCTCAACAAATCCAGACAGGTGGGAGGAGACTTTGACAGACGCAGCCATGAAGATTTGAGGGTGTGATGTTCTCAAACGATTGTTTTCGGGATATCTGGCCCAGCACTGCTTCATCAATTGAGGATAAGTTTTGAATAAGATATTTATGAACAAAGTAAAGTACAGTGGTATTTCTACCTTAAAATGTAGTTAATTCTGGGAGTTGCTTTGTTACCTGAGAAATTCGTAAGTGGAGATGGATTTTGAATATGCTAGCGCTAATCCGTTCAAAGCCCCGCAAAAGTACAGTATGATAATTTTTCAATAAATCATTAATGAGCGTCTGAACATGAACATTGAAAAATTAGATGTGAAAAAATAGAGAACAAAGGAACTAATAAGTATTAATTTTCCTTTTTGCCTTGCATTTCTTAAAAAAAGGAATCCAATGATATTTGCTTTTGCTGTCTTTGGACAATCCGTCAAAAATGCACAAGGCAGACATCATAATGAGCAACATGTCAACACTTTTTCAGGGTTATTTATTTCTACAAGTTCCGATACACCATGGCTAAAATGTCTTTATTTTGGGCTGATTCTTCATCCTCCCCGACATCTTGCCGTAATAACTCCTCCCCATGAACTCTGAACTCTTACAGTGACATGAAGAGCACGTTGGTATACACTCATGCGCACTGGGTTCAAAGGCAGATTTTAAGCGATGGCCATTGTGTTGACATTCAGGAAACTGGGAGCAGCTAATAGCACTGTATACTGTAATATATTTTTTATTTTGTATCTGGAAAAGCCTTTGTGACTGGTGGTAATATTTTCGCATTCAGGTACTGCGTAACCTGAAACTTTCGTATGTAGAGACATTCGTGAGTACAGGTATCACTGTAATCATATTTGCTAGATAGACAGTGTTAGAACTGCATGAATGTGCATTGTTCTGAAAAAGCTTCAAAATGTAAGAAAAAAACATTTTTTAAATTGATTTTTCCAGGAAAAAGAAAACACATAATAAATCAGTGGACCGCAACAATCGGGCCACAGACTGGTACCTGTTCTGATATTTCTTGCTTGTTATTGTTTATTGACTCAATGCCCAGCCTGGAGGACATTGCCAGAGCTAAACACATCCTGAAGGACTCCTGATACCCAGCAACCTCTTTTTTTAACTTTAACCATTGGGCCACCGGTTCAGGTCCCACAAGGCCTGAATGAAAAGACAGAGGAATGGCTTCTTCCCAAGAGCTATCAACATACCAAACCCAAAGCACACTTACAAGTGCATACGACAAGTGCAAAATCCCGGTTTTGTATAGTTTTTAATTTTAGATGTTAATACTTTATATTAGAGGTGAATACTTGAGTTGTTTATACTTTTTATGTTTTATATTTCTATATTTTACTAACTCAAGCGCAACCCTACAATTTTGTTTAAGCAGCACAATGATAATAAAAGTGATTCTGAATTAAATATGAATGTATTTTCTGTCAAGATTTGACACAACGGAGCAAAACAATCTGCAGTCTACTAGATAAGACCATTTTGATGATCTTAAGTATATATTGTATTACTACAAAAAATATGTTAAAACAATAAAATATTACTTAAAATAAGCAAACATTTTTGCCCCTAAAACCTCCTCTCGGGTAAAATCGTGTTTTTTCATGTGGAACCTTACGGCATAAAAGAGAAAGGCAGTTTTTTTTCACTATTTTCAGTCGTAAAATATGTTGCTGCTCGCTTTCAGTGTACAAGAAAACTAAGATTCATTTTGGCACAAGCACAATGAAGCACAGTACAAGCAGAATGATTTGTGTAATTATCCAATCTTACTAAGTTGATTCTGCCATTAATATTGGACAGTTGTAAATGAAATGTCATTGGATGACTATGAATATTGTTTGCTGTTCCCTATTCTGAATTCTCCTCCTAGCTGAAGGCTTCTCTCCATGGTTTCCTTCCAAGTTCAGACTACATTGATGTCTTCTTCCTTTATTTTGAGTGTCGAACAAAGTTTGAACTTAACACTCACAATACTCAATGGAAAACATGATATATATTGCATTACTTAGGAATAATTCCGGATTATACATCACACAAAAAGCCAATCAAACAAAAAAAATAGTGGTGAAGAGCAGTGTTCCCTCTAAGCTGCGCGTGCGCACTGCTCGCACATTCTCAGCGCACAAGAAAATCTAGCCAGCGCACAAAAATGAGGGCTCAAAATTACTAATTAATAAGCGACTTAAGTCAAAGTTACAGTGCATGAAGGTAAAAATACACGGGTTCCTCTGACGTTGTGTCCTAAATGCGGTATTTTGAAGTCGAGTCGAAGTAGAACAGAGTTCAGTAAAGTTAGTAGAGTTTGTCGAGAACCGGCATCTTCGGCTCGGCCCACTAAAGGAACCTCTTTCGGGTCCTAAAAGGCTCTTCAGGCTGTTTTTGCTTCTTTAATCCCAACATGACCAAATATTATGTAAAATTATGCACAACATGACTTAAAGGAAGGGGGGAATAGAACAAAAAAGAAAAAAATACCAAAATGAAAAAGTAATGAAAAGCTGAGAAAAAAAAGAAACAAAAGGAATAGAAAAAAGGAAAGAAAAAAATAGAAAAAAAGCCAAAAAAAAGGAAGGAAGAAATGTAGGAAAAAAGTAAATAGTAACAGCTCGGAAAAAATAAACACAATGAGATTCTTTTAAATGAATTTTAAAAAAATAGAAAAAATACAGAAAAAAGAAGAAAAAGTTTGTGTTGCATTCGAATAATTTCCAATTATATCAAGTGAATCTTGTTGCCAACGTTGTACTTCCACTAAAAAATGTGATTAAGTACAGTTCTGTATCTTACAACCGACTAAATAAGCCCCCCCCAAAATGTTAATATTATGCGACAAAATATGTCAGGAAATAAAAAGAAATGGATATCTCGTAAAAAAATTATAAGACCAAACAACGTTTGTAGGCCGTACAAGCTTTGCAATAGTACTTGAGTCAATTCAATTCAAAAGAGAAAAATAATTTTGCATTGCCGGAAACTCAGCAAAATGTAACTTCATGTCAAGTTTTGGACATGTTTGATAATTAATTATATTGCCACACTTGGGTTTATGGTTGCTCACTGTTGTTTCAAGCGTTGCTCACCGACTTTGTGTAAACGCTCAGACCCGTGGAAAATTAGAGGGAACATTGGTGAAGAGTAAAGTATTAAAAGTGAACACTAAAGCAAAAAACAAGACGATCGAAGATATATTTTCCATTATTTGATGTTTCTTAATACCCAAATGACAATTTTATCTGTTCATATGCCCCACACTCCCATTATAGCACTGCAGAGCACAAGTTAATTTTAAAGGATTTTCAAGGCAAAGATAAAATAATGAATGTTTCAAGTAAACCTCAGCTTAATGTCAGGATACAGCAAGCTCAAGGCAAACAGAGAAAATATGAGATCTCCTCTAGGATTTGCTCGACCCTGTGGGAATAGCTGAACACGTAATTTCCCAGCGAGAGTCTTAAATGAGCAGTTGCGAAGCATTCTTGATTGACTGAAGCCTTAAAGCTTGTCATCTGATCAACCGGATAACTGCGTACCTTGCCATTCATGTTATGTTGTTCCCAGAAAGCTGATGGACTAATGTGCTTTCTTTCCCTCACAGATAACAATGCAGACGCTCCGGCCAATGGTTTCGTGATCTGGAAGAGCTGACTGTTTGAAATCAAAATTCCTGAGCTCAAAACTCACGTCCCGTCACTTAAGTGGATGTAAATGACCACAAACATTTCATGTGTTTTCTTTCGTTCAAAAAAAATTCATGTCAAATTTAACTGCAGACCTAGAGAAACGTGTATAATGCAGCCTGGAATGATGAGGCATTGTAGTCAATTAATCTACATTTTTTAACAAGAGTTGAGTAAAATATCTTCAAACAGGATAGTTAGTCACAGTCAATGATATTTTGTCAAAATATACTATGTTTATTATTTTTTTTAATTTTGAGTCAAACTCCATCCCAAAATAGATTACCAAGTGATCGTTCACATAAGTTATACGACTTCAGTCAATTTAAAGCACTTTTTATGGTCCCCATTTATGTATGAAAAGTACATTAAATATTTTTTCCACTTGATTTTTAGGACACTAAAGAGGATGCATTTAAATGACCAGGGAGTTGGCTGCATTTACAAAATGGCATCCAGAAGTACTGAGTACTGTCAGTGCTTTCACTGCAAAAACGGAATTGGAAAGTTCATGTAAAGGTTTAAAAAAGAAAAAAAAAAAACCTTTTTATTCTGTTCACAGATACTTTTACTCAGTTGCCAAACCGTTCACTTTGGCGCTGTGCACACTTGATTTGAGGGATCTGGCCCCAAGTAAGCCCCAAGTTGCGTACATCCGCAGAAATACACACTTCGGCGCTGAAGTACGCATGGCCGACGTAAAGCTACTTCGGCGGCAAAGTAAAACTGTCGGATTTGGGCAGGTTCAGGTGTATATACTGGTCGAGTTGAGTTTTCTAGGCCCGATCTTACCGCTAGTGTGAAGCATGTGCGGCGGCAACCAGTTGAGAAGTACAAACATGTTTGTGTCGTGCCTAAAGTCAAGCATGATGTTGGGAATGTCATGGTTTGGGGCTGCATGAGTGCAATTGGAGTTGGGGAATTGCATTTCATTAAGGGAGACACATACTCATGAATCCACTGTGAAAAACTGGAGCATAGAATGATGCCCTTCCTCTAGAAACTAGGTCGCAGGAAAATGTTCGAGCATGACATTGACCCCAAATACTTTTCTAAAAGGGGTTAAGGGTAGAGGGAATGGACTGTGCAAGCATGTCTGCAGATTTAGATCCAAGAGAACATCTTTGGAACATCTTCATGCTAAAGGTGGAGAAGCACAAGATGTTGAATATCTCCCAGCTGACTCTTGTTGTCATGGAGGAGGGGACGAGCATTCCAGTGGCAATTTGTGAAGCTCTGATGAAATCCATAGGCAGGATGATTAAAGTGGTTCTGCAAAATCATGGTGTACATACAAAATATTGAACTAAAGGTGTACTCACTTTTGTTACCAGTGGGTTAGATCCTAGAGGCTATATTTTGAGTTTTTGGAGGGGAAAAATAAATGTATACTCCTTTATAAGCTTTACACAGACTACCTTTTATCGTGTCAAAGTGATGTTTCTTCAGTGTTGCTTAATTCAACCATAATGATGAAATCTTTGCAGAAAAGTGAGGGGTGTACTCACCTTGGTGACAGACGTTGCAGTGCTGGCGGATTGCAAATCGTAAAACCTTTCGATCGTAGTAAAGTTTCAGCCAATTAGCTGAAGACATAACAACCTATTTGTAATTCAAGAGTAGCTCAGTAAAGCTTCATGGTGTTACAAACTTGTATAGACAACATTTTACAGGAATTATTACCGTGAAAGGTAATTGTCTTCAAGGATCACGTTATAAACCAAGTGTTGGTTACTCCCAACACTGCATGTAACTTTATCCAATATCAATCTGTTGAATGTGCTGCCCTTCTGTTCAGGAAACCTATTTGAACAGATTTTAATATGGCACTTTTCCTCCTCTGTTAGGGGAGACAAGGTGTGACAAGAGAGTTCCATTCCCCACCTAAGATGGCCACCCTCATGTTCACAAGAAACAGAGAGGGGGGATGGAAAGTGACCTGGAGGGTTTGGGAGTGGCCCAAGGGTTTGAGGGTGAGAAGTGGCGGGAGCATTGTGGTACGGCGGCGTGTCTGCTTTGAGCGGAAGGAGAGCTGACAGAGGCCACCTCGAGAGACTCTTCACTCTCCGTCACGGCGCTCAGCGGAAGAGGCAGCGCCTGTCAGGGGTTCCAAATTCCTACAGAACGCCAACGTGCCGAACCTCCCGCCCTAAACACCTTTCGTCAGTTTCACAAAGCTCCTCGTGCTGCCAGAAGCCTCCAGACTCATTGGCAATGCATAACCAATTCTCACATAACCCGCCCAACATCACCGGAGTTTAGCTTTCACGACAGACACATCCAGAGGCGTCATTTCCCCACACTCTGCCGTCGTTAAGATCAGATGATATAATCTCATAATACAAAGGTACTACTTTATATATGAACCTTGTAACACGAGAATTTCGATAATTTAGTTTTATTTACAAAAAAATCTTGCCGGCAATTCAAAAGAAAATCCCTGTCAGTAACAGTTACCCAAGACCTCTTACTGCTCGTGACTGCTTACCGCCAGAATCAGTTTGTTCAATTTGAACATGCAAACTACTTTGGGCAGAAAAAAAATTATGCTGCAAACATTTTTTGTATATACTTCCATTGAAAGTTACAGTACTTTAATTTTAAGCGTACAGTAAGTGCTTACATATAATCAACATTCATACTTGTCAACCTACGCCAATTGCCCCCCTTGTTAATGATTGCAAAAAAACCCTTATTAAGCAATTATACCTTACAATCACAAATTGGCACCTGCTCACAGCAAGACAGACTATTCAGAAAACCACACCAATATTAGCAAACTTAAAATATGTGGTCAAATTTAAGCATTTAACCAATCCCATTTTAGCCATTAGTTACTGCTAGGCTCAGAAATCTGTCTTGCGGCCTTAACAAAATGAAAATCCTGAAGTCGGCATCTGAGAGCCCTGCAAAAGGCCTGAGAACTAGTTAGGGGGCAGTAATCCACCAAACCCACCGCGCCAGCAGCTCAAAACTTGAAGAGACCTAGCTGTACAAGGAAATATAATGTTTTGATCTCTTTACGGCCATACCACCCTGGGAATCCCCGATCTCGGGAAGCACAGCAGGGTCAGCCTGGTTAGTACTTGGATGGGAGACTGTGAATCAGTCATTTGGCGCACGCTCTGATGTGACCGCACTGACTGTACCGGTACGGTCGGTGGAAATGAGGTAGGGGTCTCAAACTCAATTGAATTGAGGGCCGCTGAAGCTGGGGTCCGGGTGAGGTTGGGTCAAATGCGGTTTTCCAAGAGAACAGCGCTGATAAAAACATTCCGCTGTTCTTAAAGGAACTGTGTTTCATTTCTGTCGACTAGATGTCACTGTAATGTGTAGTGCAACCAAAAATGAGTCCAAAAAGACTAAAAGTGAGCAAAAAGACCCATTTTCTTCCATTTTTAGTCAGCCTTTCACAAAGAACAACAATAGAAAAGAACATATAATTTTTAATAGGAATAAATAGTAAGGGAAAATAAATAAGGAAAGTAGCGGAAAAGAAAGCAAAAAGGAGTAAGATGGTGAAAAGAAATGGAATTGAAGAAAGAACAGACAAAAATGAAAAAAAAAATCTCTTTTACTTCTTTTATTTTTATTACATTTCTTTTACTTTTTTCTTGAGTTTGATTTTTTGTTTAATTTCTTTTTTTCCTCATGTTTCTCTTTTCTGTCCCTTTTTTTCTTTTTAATTCCTTAAATAAGGCGTGTTTTGGTCACTTTGAGTCTCTGTAATTTGTCTTCTTAGAGTTAGGGTCATGGCTTTAGAGTTAGGGTTTTAGAGCTGTTTTTGGTGACATGACAGAATAAAGCAACATTTAGTGGGAAAGCAATATTCATTGTCCCTTTAACGTTCATATTAAGGGCCCGGTCACACAGCCGTTTGCGTCTGAATCACGGCCAGAAATTTCTGACCGTGAAGCAGACGCTGTTGGACGCTTTGAGATCGCCATACAGACGAGATACAGCAGTGCTTTACACGCGGTCGGAAATTCACACGCGGTTGGCAGCGCGAAAACGTTTTGCGCTGTTCAAAACTTTAGGGCTCGGCAACCAAGTCTTTCACGGGCGTATCCAGGCTGAATCACGGCCAGAAATTTCTGACCGTGAAGCAGACGATGTTGGACGCCTTGAGATCGCCATATAGACTAGATATAGCAGTGCTTTACACGCGGTCGGAAATTCACACGCGGTTGGCCGCGCGAAAAAGTTTTGCGCTGCTCAAAACTTTAGACACGAGGTAATGACGCGGAAATGACGCGGAACGACGTGCCCTGGCCGCGGCTTGGTTACACATGGGTAGGGCGCGAAATTTCAGCGGGTAATCGTGGGTGGAGCACGGTCATAGCATGTTCTCGGCAAGGATGCATTTCTCGGCATAACGCCGGCTCGGCAGCTTTTATACCCGTGGTCCACACGAGAAAATGACGCGAAAATGACGCGATGAGGAAGCGGAACAGTCGCCGGCGTCTGTTTTGCGGGCATACCACCGATGAACAGCGGGTTTGCCAATTTTGCGCATTTTCCATCGCGGGCAACCACGGGCAAAAAAAACCCCGCTAAATTTTACCCGCGATACAGACGCAAACGGCTGTGTGACCGGGCCCTTAGGCAGAGGCCTCATATCATCCTCGGGGCTGCAATCAACCCCACAGGCTGCAAATTTGAGACCCCTTCCCTAAGGGGACCAAATAAATACATATATGGATAAAGTGATCATTTTATTGCGAAAGGACAGACTACCCTGAAGTTTTATGCAAGCGAGATATGGTTTGCCACTTTCAGCCTAAAGGTAAGATCTTAAGTCAAAGCCCATGTCCGACCCGACTCTATCCAAATTCCGTCCGGGCTTCTCTCTTGCTGACTTTTTTATTTTTATTATCCACCTGGTTTTCTTTTCCTCTGTTTATACATTCTTCTGCTCAGCATGGATCCTGCCTACTCTCAATTTTGTGCTTGCCGGCAACGGTGTCTAGTGCCATCGGACCCAGAAGACCAGGTATGTTGCAGGGCCTGGGGTAGGCCTAAATTGCCTCTCCTCCACCGGAGTCCTTACAAATAAAACAAGATATTTCACTCATAAAGCTCGTTTGTTTGACAGGTTTATACCTGGACAAAACGATAGAGGGTTCCAACATCGCGGGTCCAAAGGTATTACAGCATTATGCAAGATAGTTGAAAATGGCAAGCTGCAGAGTTTTGTGGAATTGCTAAAGAAATTTGGGTTATAGGACAGTGACAATTTTTTTCCCTTTAATCAAAAGACTACTATCACAAAGAGATTAAACCGGTGACCTGTTACAAGGTCATACACATTTTAGAAAGAGCCTTTTAACGTGAAACTTTTAAAGCGATTTCTGACTTGTACAAATGTTTGATGGCATGCAGTGGGCATCCATCACTCTACATTAAAAGACAATGGGAATTCAAAAATAGCAGAAGACAAGTAGTAGAATATCTGTAAAACACAGTGCACATCCATTCGTGCTCAGACTCTGAGAGAATACTACTGGAAGAACCTGGTCTGATTTTTTATACCTACCAAAATTAGGAGATGTTTTCTGGAGGTTAAACAACCATTCTGGAGACCATGTGGAGAAGGCGTTGACCACATGCATGTATTTTGGTTGTGTCCAAAAATCAAAGCTTACTGGGACAAATTATGGTTTGTTTTAAAGAAAATTGTGGGACATGGGGTCCCCGAAACATTCGAGTTGGACTAATTGTGGAATCTAACAGAAGAAATGTTACCAAATAAAAATATGAATACCTGGTATAAAATTCTTCAGCTAGCAACAAAGGAATGACAAGAATATGGTATAACATGGAGCAGTGTGTGGGCACTGTGGACAAATTATTTGTAATGGAGAGGACAACATTTCAAATAAAAAAAACGAAGTCCCAATTCACGGAGAAATAGAAAAAAATGGATGCATTAAATCAAAAATAAGGAAACAACTTATGAACAATGAAGAAAATATTTTGAACAATGACTTGAGCTCTGATTATACTTTTATTTATTCAATTATTTTTTTCGCCTGTGTACTTTGTTTGTTGGATGTTTAAAAAAAAGCTAAATAATACTGTTGACTGTGAACAAGAAATCACTGTAAAGACTGGAGCTGAAGGCCTGTATGTCAAATCCACGGTCTGCCACTGTATTTGAATGTGTATTTAGTGATTTGAAAGACGTATTTTTATAACTATATAAGGTTCACTTGGGTGTTTTTGGGAAGGCGGGAGAGGACCAATTTGTTTTTAAATATCACACATTCGAGTAACGACCTCGACCCTGAAGTTGAGCCGGTAAGAAGAGGCACCATTGCACTGTATGCCTTCGTATCAAATCATCTTAGATCGTATCCGGGCCGAGTCTTAAACTGCGGAGACATATAAGATAAGACATCTCCCTGTGGGAGGAGACTGCCCGCATCCCAACAAGCAATTTGACCCGCAAATAGAGATTCCTTCAACCCCGTCCGCAAATTTGAAAAAGGCCTATCCGTTTTAATTTGGCAAACTTTCTCTTTGCCTTTGAAATCGGAAGGGAGGAATATCCAGTGGAGAAGCGGCGGGCGCCACCCCAACTTTTGCTCGCACTACCAAACGTTGTTTTCTCGGGGCGGTGTCAAGAACTCGATCTCTTTTTTTTCTCAGCAGGTGACAGGCACAGACGAGAGATAAGATTGGAAAAGAATCCCACTCCGCTGAGTAAATAAATAATCAATACTCATCTAAATGTAAATGAGAAAGTAGCCCCCTTTGATAGGAGGGTTTTTATCAACCAACCAATTTTCTACAGACACTCACTGGGCCTCAACCAAATCACCATCATTCAGCTCCCATGTAATGGATAAGAAAAGGGGCTGGGGGTGCAAGAGATCGGGGGAGGAGCGGGGGTCATCGTGCATCATTGCAAAGCAGCATCAACAGCACCCACTACTCTACGTGCAAGGTTTGTTCCTTTAAAGCAGAGGTGTCAAAGGTGTGACGACGCTGTTGAAGTACAAGAAAAAATGAATATGTCCAGTTGATGGTTACATTCACAGATCAAATGTAGCCGTCTCTCTCTCTCTCTCTCTCTCTCTCTCTCTCTCTCTCTCTCTCTCTCTCTCTCTCTCTCTCTCTCTCTCTCTCTCTCTCTCTCTCTCTCATAGTCTCTCTCTCTCTCTCTCTCTCTCTCTCTCTCTCTCTCTTTCTCTCTATCTCTCTATCTATCAATCTCTCTTTCCCTCTCTTTTCTTTAACCCTACTTTTTTTCTCTTTCTCAATCTCTCTTTCTCTTTCTTTTTCTTTCTTTCCTCCTCTCTGCCTGTCTTTCTCCTTTCCTTGGTTATCTTTTTTTCCATGTCTTTCTCTCTTCTTTCTGTTTCTTTCTTCTGTCTTTCCCTTTCTTTCTTGTTTTCTTTGCTCGCTTTCTCGCTTTCTTATTCTTTTTATCGCATTCTCTCTCTTTTTCTATCTTTTTTCCCTTCTTTCTCCTGCTTTCTTCCTCCCATTCTCTCTCCATGTTTTTCTATCTCCCGTATTTCACCTTTCTCTCTCTCTCTCTCTCTCTCTCTCTCTCTCTCTCTCTCTCTCTCTCTCTCTCTCACTTTTTAATGTATAAGTCCTGCCCCTGTGAGAACATTTTTCTACTATGGGGTTCCTTGAGTTAGTTAATTTGACATATCTGCTATAAAATGACAGGTTGTATTATTTGACAACTAAATGTTGCTGTGTTGTGTGGTGCAACCAAAAACAAGTGCTACAAAGCACAATGATGAGTACAAACTACAGAAATTAAAATGACTGAATGAAGTTTTACTTATCACTTCAGGGTGCTGAATTTTACACAGGGATAGGGTTTAACATTTGGAGTTATGGTTAAGGGTTTTGTGTTAAGGTTAAACGGTTAGGGCAAGGGTAAGGGTAAAAGTAAGGGTAATGGTAAGAGTAAGGGCTTGGGTTGGGTTTAAGGTTAGGGTCAGAGTCAGAATTTTGAGTTTAGGGTTAAGGTTAGGGTTCGGTTTAGTATTAGGAGTTAGGGTTAGAGTTGGGGTAAAAGCTAGGGTTAGGGTAAGGGTTATGGTTAGCGCTAAAGATTAGGATTTTATGATTAGGGTTAAGGTTCAGCGGTTAGGGTTGAGAATCAGCGGTTAGGGTTAGGTTAGGAAGCAATCTTTCTTTCCCAAGGTCCCCTAAATCTGAGGCCCTTGGGAAAGTAAGTTTTTGCACTGGCCATTCAGGAAACTGGAGCTTTTCTTGTTTTACCTGCGTTTGTTTAGTCCATCTGGAAAGAGAGTGTTGAGTTTTATTATCCAGTGTTTTTCTGCCTTGCGTCTTTTTTCTTGCGTCCAATTGCTGTTTGTTTGTAGGCCCCATATTTCTAGTGCCTGTAGCCCATGTTGTATGAAGTGGGCTACTAAGTGTGTGTTAGTTTCCCTGCTGTTTCTGATGTTGTAAATGTGTTGTGCTAATCTACATCTGATTGAATTTCCTGTCTCTCCTATATATTTAATGTCACAGTGTTTACACTTTATGACATATATACAGTTTTCCGTATTAGGTGTGAGTGTTTGTTTAATTAGGTAGTTTGTGTTGGTGACGGTGTTCCTAACTGTGGTGGCTTGTTTGTAGAATGTGGGGCCCCGTGTTCGTGTTATGTTGATTTCCGGTAATTTACTTTTTACTAAGTAATCTTTAAGGTTTTTGTTTCTTTTAAAGGCTGAGATGATTTTGTAATTTTGGATTATGTCTGTATTCTGTAGTGTCTGGTTTATATTTTGTTTAATTTTTCTATTAGCAGTTTGGCTAAATGCTGAGTAGGTGCTTATTAGGGGAATGATTTTCTGTGTGTCCCGTTGCCCTGTGGTTAAAAATGTTTTACGGACTTGCCTGAGGAAAGATCTAGAGTATCCTCTTGGTCTCAGTGCCTTGAAAAGGGTTTGGGTAGCCTTTTCAAAGTCCGTATTCTGTGAGCAGATTCTGTGGAATCTGAGCAACTGTGATTTTATTAAGCCCCTGTAGGTGTGTTTTGGATGTAGGCTGTTTTTGTGTAAGAGCGCATGTGTGTCTGTGTCTTTGAAGAAGGCCTTAGTGTCTAAAGATTGTATTTGGGTGAATGAGGGTCCTTTGTAAGTGGTTGTGTCTAGAAAATCTATCTGGTGTTCATTTGTGGAATGTTTGACTGTAATTGTACAATGGTGTGTGTTGAGGGTTTGAATGAATTGGTTGAATTCCTCTATGCTATGTTGAGGTTCAGCGGTTAGGGTTAGGGTTAGGTTAAGGGTTATGTTTAGGATGTTTATGTTTAGGATTATGTTTAGGGTTAGGATTAGGGTTAGTAAAAGGTTAAGGGCTGGGGGTTTAGGTTTAGGTTTAAGGTTAGGTTAGGTTTGGCGTTAGGGTTAGCGTTAAGATCAGCGTCAGAGTTAGGGTCAAGGTCAGAGTCCGGGTCATAGTTTTGAATTAAGGGTTAGGGTTGGGTTTAGGATTAGGGGTTAGGGTTAGGAGTTAGGGTTAGAGTTGGGGTAAAAGTTAAGGTTAGGGTTTTGGGTAAGGGTAAGGGTTTATGTTAGGGTTAGGGTAACGGTTAGGGTAAGGGTTAAGGTTAGGGGTTAGGGTGAGTGGTTAGGGCGAGGGGATATAGTTATGTTAAGGGTTAGGGTTAGGTTCAAGAGTGAGTGTATAGGATAGGAATAGGGTTAGGTTAGGAAGCAATCTTACTTTCTCAAGGTCCCCCCAAAAAAATTTTTTGGAAGGTCCTTGGGAAACTAAGTTTCTGCACTCGCCATCCAGGAAGCTGGAGCGTTTCTCACCTGCGTTCGTTTAGTCCATCTGGGAAAAGGATAGGAATAGGGTTAGGGTTAAAGTTAGGGTTAAGTGTAAGGTTAATGTTATGGCCAGGGTTTGGGTTAGGGGTTAGGGTGAGCGGTTAGGGCGAGGGGCTATAGTTAGGTTAAGGGTTAGGGTTAGGATTAAGAGTGATTGTATAGGATAGGAATAGGAATAGAAATAGGAATAGGGTTAGGGTAAGGGTAAGAGTAAGGGTTAGTGCTAAGGTTAGGGTAATGGATAGAGAAAGGGTTTATGGTAAGGGTTTAGGGTAAGGGTAAGGCTTAACTTTAGTGCAAAGGGTTAGGGTAAAGGCCTGGGTTTCTTTTAGGGTTACGATTAAAGGATGAGGTTTAGAGGGTTAGGATTAGTGTCAGGGTTTAGAATTAGGATAATGATTAGGGTAAGAGTTAGGTTTTGGGTTGAGGATTTGGGTTTAGGTCTAGGGTTGAGGTTAAGGTTGGGGGTAAGAGGTAAGATTAGGGGGTAAGATTAAGGGGTCCTCGAAACATTCGAGTGTGACCGATTTAATTTATTTTTTCATCTTGTGTTGTTGGTTATGACATTTAAGTTTTAGAAGTATGATAAAGTAATGTAAAAATAAAAGAGAAAAAATGTTAGTGTTGATGTTTACATAACTTAATGAAGGAAAATTATTTTGGAAAACAGTTGTTTATTAAAATGTCTTTATTTATCAGGATATTGGCTGTATCTTTTCTACAATGTCGGAACTTGGCATCGGTGCAAACAATTGTAAATTATGAATAAACATTTTTTTCAGATGATGGAAATAATTTGTTCATAAATGCAAACACATAAAATTGGAACACCCCTTATTGAAACAGATAATTTAGATACAGATACAAATAGTATAGCATAGCATAGTATTGTATAGTACAGTATTGATACCAAAAAAATCCTTAAATGAATAAGCTAGTCACTAAATAACCAAAAGGAATGTATTGCATTTTCACAGAATAAATGTAACATTTCCAAAAGAGAAGTGCAGTATCAGCAGCAATCCGTTTTTTTACCTAATTTCAACATTTTTTTTAGCTGTGCGCTTTTCTAACCAGTTTTGATGTCACGTACATGACAAGATTACCATTTTATCGTCATCAAAATGTACTGCTCGGACTCGGAAATTGATCCAATGAAAGCCCTCAAATCCTATTTTCCTCATCCTCATTGCATTAGGTTTTATTTCATAACTCATAGATGTCAATAATGAAAACCACTATATGGCAGTATGCTTGAAATGCATGCAGTATTGATTTCCAGTTTTCTGGGTCCATAAGGGCAAATAGCGTGGTGGCTGTTTTGGCGCTACTCATTCAGCAGCATGGAAGGCATACAGGCTCAAATTTGGTGTAGGAAAAGCCATTGTATCATTAATAAAATATAAATACTAGTACATTGAAACATTGAATTTGAAGTGTGGTAAACAATAGACATAATTTAATAATAAAACATAAGCGTACATGAAACCAAGTTGACGACTGACATGCGAATATTATTTAGCGAGAATTCAGTTGTCATTTTACATCCATCCATCCATTATCTGTATTGCTTGTCCTCACTAGGGTTGCGATGGTGCTGGAGCCCAATCCACTTGTCCTTGGACAGTGGGCAGTGGAGACCCCAAACTGTTTGCCATCACACTAGGGGCAATTCGGACCGGCCAATTAACCTGAGATGCATGTTTTTGGAACGTGGGAGGAAACTAGAGTGCCCGTAGGAAACCCACACAAACACGGGGAGAACATGCAAACTCAGCCCTGGAAAGCTGGTAGCACGGCAGTGCAGTGGTTAGCGTGTGTGCGGCACAGATCTGAGGTCATGAGATCGAACCTCCTGTGTGGAGTTTGCATGTACTCACCGTGCTTGCGTGGGTTTCCTCCGGGCACTCCGGTTTCCTCCCATATTCCAAAAACATGCATGTTAGGTTAATTGGGAGGTCCACATTTTCCCTAGATGTGGATGAGCGAGCGAGTTGGCTGTGCCCTGTGACTCGCTGGCAACCAGTTCAGGGTGTCTCCTGCCAACTGCCCGAAGATAGCTGGGATGGACTCCAGCACCCCGCGACCCTACTGAGGATAAGCGGTTCAGATAATGGATGGAATGATGGATGGACCTCAGAACTGTGCTGCGGTTTTGATAACCACTCAGTCGCCGTGCCGCCCGTCATTTTACATATTTCAGTAAACAATGTACACGCTGGGCTACATTAAATTTGTTTATTATGTGTTTACTCTGTTTACATAAAAGAAATACACATACAGATATTACAGTTGAAGATAAGGATTTTTGTCAACATTCATTTATTCATTCATTATCTGCACCCCTTAACCTCACTAGTTTCACAGAGGTGCTGGAGCCCATCCAAGCTATCTTCGGGCAGTGGGCAGGGGACACCCTGAACCGGTTGCCAGACAGTCGCAGGGTCAACATTTATTATCTAATTTAGTTGTATTTTTATACAATTCAGTAATTCATATATTAACCATCCCTGAAATAATTATTATGTTGTTTTCTATTTATCTGTTTATTATTAAGCCAAACATTGATCAATCTAACCATTTTTTTTTTCAATTGACGGTTTACATAATTCTGAAACGCCTGGGTCGTCAAGATATATAGATAGATAGATAGATAGATACTTTATTCATCCCCGTAGGGAAATTCACACTTCCAGCAGTATCCTTGTGTTGAAAATAAAACAATAATAAAGGAAACGGAATATAATACATAAATACCCAATGTAACGTGTTGATATAGAGCACATATGTCAGAGTCAAGGCCCGCGGGCCACATTAGGCCCGCGAGAGGGTTTTACCTGGCCCGCGTGACGATATCAATATATTATTAGATCCGGCCCGCAGGCCGCTGCAAGCCAGCAGCCCGCAGTACGCATGAATACTACATTTCCCACAATGCAACAGGGACGCGCCGAGCGGGAACAAAGCGGGAGGCGGTTTGATTTATTCAGCAGTCGATCAGCAGCAGTCATTAGCATAACAGCAAAAATTAGCCCACAGATACCCATCAACAATGGCGGACAACGGAAGGTGGACACTGAAAACCGGGGCTTTCAAACAAGGTGGGAGTTGGAGTACATGTTCACGGAGGTAGCTGGAAAACCTGTGTGTCTGCTATGCGGAGAAAGTGTGGCGGTGATGAAAGAGTATAATATTAGACGGCATCATGAAACAAAACACACGCCTCAAACAAGTAATGTAGAGTTGTAGTAATACAGTACTGTATATAAATGTATGTAAATACAGTAATAATACAGTAATGTTTCCTGTGCAATTCCACATTTGAAGTTTTTACTCCGTTCAAGTTTAAAAGTTAAATATGCACATAAAGAAGGTCTTGTTTTTTGTTGTTCGCCTCGAGAATTTTAAAGCTTTATTGTCTATGTTGACTATGTTGTTTTTGTTTGCCGACTCTGTCCTGGGAGTGTTTCTTGTTTTTCGGCTTTTCATGGAAAATAGATCTTGATGTGGACAACAGTCTTTTGATAAAATTGTCTCCTATTTAGCAGAGAAAATGACTTTTGATTGTTGTTATTTGTTAATCAGTAATTCCTTTTTTTCTCACTAACCCAGAGAAAGCACAGAAAGGAAAGTCAATGTACATTTGAGCAGGACAGATGAGGTCCAGTGTGTTGATTGCTATTGGTTTTAAGTAACAAGAGATTTTTGCACTTTATTTTATTGTATTTCGAGGCAATATTTCTTTTTAATAATTTCAGATGATTGAATGATAGAAAATGGTTATGAGTTGTTGTTATGAGATATGTTATGAGTTTTTTATATAAAGGACATTTGTATTTTGTGCCTGCTGAAATTAAAAATGACTGACAGAGTCATAAGAAAATATTGCTTTATTTATCCAATCATATTGTAATATATTTGTTGTGTTTTCAGTAGGTTAAATCTTGGTTTCAGTAAAGATTGGACAGTCCGGCCCTCGGCTTGTAGCCAAATGTTTTATTTGGCCCTCCGTCCATTTTACTTTGACACCCCTGATATAGAGTATTTAAATAGTGCTACATAAAATACACACTGTAATGAAAATAGGGTAACATGCAAATGTGTGGGTGTGGTTTAATCTGGGCTTTTACTCCCCCGGGTGGAGTTAAAGAGCCTCATGGCATGAGGAAGAAATGATCTCCTCAGTCTGTCCGTGGAACAAGACTGTGACAGCAGTCTGTCACTGAAGGTGCTCTTCTGTTTGGAGATGATGCTGTGTAGTGGATGTGATTAATTGTCCATGATTGACCGCAGGTTGTTCCGTGTCCGTCTCTCAGCTACAGTTATCAGGCTGTCCACCTCTGTGCCCACAACAGAGCCCGCTTTCCTCACCAGTTTATTAAGACGAGAGACATCCTTCTTCTTGCCGCTGCCTCCCCAACACGCTGCTGCATAGAAGAGGGCGCTCAAGGCACCAATGAGAACGCAACGCAGTGCTTTCTCCACTGTTAACATTCCATTCCATGATGTTTTCGCCCCAGTTCTTATTCAGTCTACTTCTCTCCTCCTGCCCCCTTAAACTGTGCCCTGGAGAGGGATCTTGGTCAGTCTTATTGAATTTGTGACGGAAACATACCACTGCAGTCATCGACTCAGCACAGTTGATATTAGTTCCAATGTGCCCTCCGATGGTGCTGCGCACTGTTTCATTTGTCACATGATCCATGCAGATGATGGCTAGAAGTTTCCTCAAGTGTCACATCCCCTTGGCCTGGATTTTCCTTTTAAGATCTGTAGTGAAAGTCCATTTCTCACGAGCATAGAGGAAGATGGAAATAACCAGGCTTGCATGAGTCAGATTTTTGATTCTTATTCCACAAGGCCGGTTTAGGTCTTGCAAATGGGGCTGTGGTTTGAGTTATCCTGAACATGATTTCTGGTACGGACCCATCTTCTGATATAACAGCTTCAAGACATTTAAATTTGCTTACAGGTTCAAGATCCTAATGGTTGACGGTGACGTTTGTGGTAATACCTTAGGGTTTTTTTTAGACATTACTTTTGTTTTTCTGTGCTGATTTCCATCCCATACAGGGTTGTTACTTTTTCAAGGCAATGGACCAGACTTTTGAGTTTCATGTACTTGTCTTGCCAGTACGGCAATATCCTCAACAAAGCAGAGGTAAGTGACGTTATGACTGTACCTTAGGGGCCTGTCACACAGACATTTGCGGCTGAATCACGACTAAAATTTTGCGTTTTTTTTTTGCTCGTGGTTGCCCGGGATGGAAAATGCGCAAAATTTGTCAACCCGCCGTTCGTCTGTGGTATGGCCAGGAAAAAAGACGCCTGCGACTGTTCCGCTTCCTCATCGCGTCATTTCTGCGTCATTTTCTCGTGTGGACCACGGGTATAAAAGTTCCCGAGCCGGTGTTGTGCCCAAATCCGACTCCTACGCAACACCCACACCGCCCCACCCCCTCGCGTGACTTTTTCATCCACGTTAACAAACGCATTTTGTAGAATACGATCGCACTTTATTGTTTAAATAAACGCGTTATATAGACTAGGATCTCCCAATTGTTATAATTAGCTCGCTTTATTGTTTTAATAAGCGTTTTATATAGAATACGATCGCTTTCGTTGGAAGCGCAGCAGAATGCGCGTTCACGCGAGGGGGGGGGATTTACCGTTCGATTACGTTCACAACAAAAACAAAGACGGAATGGTTTAAGTTGTAATACATTTCCAACTAATGCAAGACGAATTGTTTTTGGTTATATATTCGCCATTACATTCCCTAAAGGTTAGATAAAACGAGGTAAATGTGGATGTAGTAGCGAGGGGATGCAAATCTCGGCACCGGGCTGTAGAAATCATAACCGCACAAGACACAGTCTCGTGAAGATCAAGATTTCAAGCTATGGCATCATTTTTATTTTATTATCTTGAAAAGAAATGTCAAGAATTATAAATGGATTAAGACGTGGTCACTACGCTGACAGGGGGGGGGCTTTTAAGGGTTATTGGTCTATCTTCATTATTCATTATCCATTATCGATCAGTTCATAATACGATACAAAGCTTAGGAGCCGGGACTCTTACTCTCAGCTAAAAGGCCAAGTTAAGGTCCTAGCATTAAAGCCTTGCTGTGACCATTGCGAATGCACCGAAAGATTTATTCGAAATGAAGAGAAACTACGCTGACGGGGATCCATGTTCACCCCCTTGACGTCACGAGCACAACTGACGTGTGCTCGGCATTCGCGCTGTTTATACGCGGAGAAAGGCGTTTGACTGTCACACGCGTAACACGCTAATTTCACGTAATAACACCGCGATACAGGCGCAGAACATGCTATTACCATGCTCCACCCACGATTACCCGCTGAAATTTCCCGTCCTACCCATGTGTAAGTACGCCCTGGCCGCTGTCAGAGCACGTCGTTCCGCGTCATTTCCGCGTCATTTCCTCGTGTTGACCACGTGTGCGGCACGCGGTTTAACACGTGCTCAAACTTTTGAGCAGCTCAAAAGTTTTGAACGCGGCCAACCACGTGAAAATTTCCGACCGCGAGTAAAGCATTGCTCTATCTCGTCTATATGGCGGTCTCAAAACGTCCAACAGCGTCCAACAGCATCTGCTTCACGGTCAGAAATTTCTGGCCGTGGTTCAGCCTCAATACGCTCGTGAAAGGCTGTGTACCCGCGCTCTGAAGAATTGAGCAGGGTAAAACTTTTTCGCGCTGCCACCCGCGCGCGAATTTCCGAACTCGTGTTGAGCACCGCTGTATCTCGTCTTAATGGCGAATTCAATGCGTCCAATAGCGTCCGCCTCAAAGGCAGAAATTTCTGGCCGTGATTCAGCCGCAAATGTCTGTGTGACAGGCCCCTTAATTTTGGTACTTGATGTTGGTCCAAGGCTTCATCCACCAGAAGAATATGAACAAAGTTGGAGAGCAAAAGCAGCCTTGTCTTTCTCCGACTATGGTTTGAAACCATGCTCTAGAGCCCCTTTTCCACTACACAGTTTCGTCCTGCCTCACCTCGCCTTTTTTGGGTTTCCATTATAGAAAGTATCTGGTTCTTGGTCCCTGAAAGCACAGTTTTACGTCCCTTCTTGATACAGTTCTGGGGACTAAAATGTCACTACTGACCGCTAATTGGTCAGTGACGGATGTTCTCTGAGTGGTGCAGCCAACACGAATCTGCCATTGTGTGCCCTTATAATACCTGAACAAGTTATTGCTACGGGTAATTCTCTCCAGTGGTCAGTTGGCGAGGTACAGTCGATGAACAAATACAGCGAAACTCAACAGAAGAAAATTAAAGTGGTTTAAACAAGCAAAAGGGTAAGCTATCTTAGTAGCTATAAAATATCATTTCTCATCTGTGTTCAGTGGTAAAAAAAGAATACAAAAATATTAGGTAAGTATTTCTTTGTTTTTGAATGTTTGCCAGATGTTTCATTGACATGCTTGAATCATATGTGTTTTGATGCAATAATAATTATTTTCCGTGGCCATTAAATTAGCAGGGTTTTTCCAACCTATTTTCATCCAAAGCACATTTTTTTATTGGTAAAAAAATCCTGAGGCACACTGTTGAAAATGTTTACAAATTCATTCCTGACACGTTTATTTAAACTTAAATTATACGGTGACCTGACATAAAAGTTCTTCATTTAATTTTTGGTTCACAATTTTACTTTAATTTAGGATTTTATAACTATATTCTGACTTTTTTCAGATTTTTCTTTCAGTAAATTAAGAATAATTACATCAGCAAAATCATGTGCAACATCTTTGATTTGATCATTGTTTGCAGTAGAATTTTACTTTCTTACAGTTGACATTTTTACTTCGTCTTTCTATGTTTTGAATGAAAATGAGTACTTACATAAAATTACAATTCGGTTGAATTGTAAAATACAACACATATCGAAATCTATGTGACTAGTTAATCATATTCAGCCCCTTGCATATTAAAGTGTTTATGCTTTATTTATTTCAAATCATTCATTGCCGCTGGACACCTTGTTTGGCAATACAGTTACCGAGTGTGATGACATCCTGTCATCACCTGAGGTTTCAACACCATGCAATATCCAAAGAATCATTCATCTTTCCAACCATACCTCTGCGTGGGATGCACCTTCTTCTATTTTTACTATTTTTCTTTTGTGCAAACATAACATGAATAATTCTGTTTGCATACAAGTGCTTCAAGTTCTTTTTGTCAAACTGTTTTTTAAAGCTTCTGGTAATCGAAATGCTAAAGCCCCCGACACACAAAACCATTACGAATACTTGTCTTTTAAGTTACAAAATGAATGTTTATTATTATGTAAATGTTTATCTAAAGGGCAATCATGTATTCATGGCTTTGATGGCCTGTGATTGATTCTTTTTTATTGAATACATGACGTTCAACAAAATAAAAAATAAATATTAGTATTGGAAAACACAATATTAGTCATCTTACAATCATAATAATACTATCAAATGTAATACCAATAATAATAATATGCAGTCATTGGATTGTATATTTATTGCATAAAATTTGTACATTCCCACCTTTCTCTTTAATACACAAAGGTTGTTAAAATGGATTAATAAAAAACAATAAAATAAAGAGAATACATATTAACGGTGGGGAATATATATATCATTATTCATTTTACCATCATAACAATACATTGAGTGGTGATAATAACAATAATATTATTCTAATAATCATAAAAATCATGTTGAAAAAATAGGCCAATTTGATGCAGTGTATGTTTCAAACTCACCTGTGCAATTGTGCAACGTAATGAAAAAGGCAAGTCAGACAAGTACTTGGTACCTGGGCTGTGGCGAGGCGAGCTGGAACCATGAAGTCGAAAACAGGCTTAATTGTTACATTGATCAGTACCACAGTGTTAGCATTAGCATACAGCTTTTCAATGGTCTGAAATATTTTCTGGCCCATGTTGTACTTGCATGGTGGCTCACCAGGTGGCTTGACATACTGTCAAATGCCTTCTTGAAATTCATCATGTGTTATTGTTTCTCTGGTGTTGTTTAAGTTTCACGCATAGGAAGCACATATTAAAAAATATTTTCTGTGGTGCTCCGTCCATTTAATGATCATACAATTTAGACTTTTTTTTATCAAAAGGGAACCAAACTATTAATCTATTATTAGAAAGATTGAAGGCAAACCAGGGATTAGTTTTTGTTTAAATATTTTCGATTTTGCACATGAAGTTGCTAAAATTTGGGAAAGATGCTTCACGAAGTAAATATTTGATTTTTTTGGGTTATTGGTGACGTTTGGTCTTTCCTGATGCACAGTACGGCAAAAACAAACTCAAGTCACAATATTGTTCCAACAGCTGCATGGTGTCGTAGGGCCCTCAGCACCAAACGAGGCTTCAGGTGATTTTAAGCTCGGTGGCCAAGTTGAGCTTGATTTTTACAATTCTGAATCAAAGTGACAGAACAAAGCATCACACATTGTGCGTCTTCCGTTCCTCTCTCTCGGATCCCTCCGAGCTGGCCTCCCATTTCCCGTGGGAAACAAAGCCATCCAGCTAATATGCCATAAGCTGACAGCCCTCGTCTGAAATGTGTTAAGGAGCCAGCTTCAGATACATGAAGGTGAGCTGATGCAATTCCCTCACAAACTGAAACTTCTGCAAGAGGCCCATTCTTCTCTTAGAACTAAAAGAATTGGTAGCATATGTAGAGAAAAACACATTCAAATTAAGCCTAGAATGTCTACTTTTAAATTCTTAACTTCTTGGTCACACTTTTGCTTTGGCACCGACTGTAAAAAAAAAAAAAGAAGATGAACTTGGCACTTCTCAAAGACATGTATGCAATTTAGAAAGCACATGAAATTGCTCCCGGTTCTTCGACCTCGGTTGTAAATCCGCTCAAGGAGGATTTGCAGGCTGTTCTTCCGAACCGTTTAAATTCAAACAGTGCTGCCTGGGTGAGGATTCACTCAAATAGGAATCTTGACAGGGCTGCGGAATGTTAATAATACAGCACCAGCTGCTTTTGTTTAAATCCACTGAATCCATACTTATTTTAGGACATTGCAACATTTGCGGTTTGAAAGTATTTTGCAGTTTTCGTCCTCGATTTTCTTCACACAAAATAGTGTTCATAATAATGTTCAAAATTTCAGTTAGTAAACATATTATTGCTGTATCGGTACTTGATGGTCTACTTCAATTTTGATTCTCATACAGCAGACATGTTCAAAGTCCAGTTTCGGCCCACGATCACATTTTTACTGGCCTGCGGCCTCTGTGATAACTCTAATAATATGTGGCCCGCAGTAATCTTAACCGCAGAATCAAATAAATTCATACAAAAAATTAATGAGAAAAATCCCCATTTAACCGGATACATTCAAAAATAAATAAATAAAAAAACTTTTTTAATTAGATGATGGCAGTAGCCCCTTGGCCACCTTGCCCATGGTTTTCTGTGAAAATTTTAGCCCACTCTGTTTTTTTACCAAAATCCGAAACAACTGCATGTGTCTAATTTGCCAAGAGACTGTGGCTGTTTCCAAAGAATATAATACCAAGAGGCACTGCCAGACGAAACGTGCTGACTACGACAAGCTAACTGGAAACGAACGCTGTGAAAAGGTGAAGTAAGTAGAAGCTGTTTCAACGGCACGGCAGCATTTTGTCTCAAATCCCTTTGAGTCAAATGACAATGCTACCAAAAGCGAGCTACGAGGTTACGATGCTGATTGCCAAGCACTGTTAATTGACCATTAGCGAAAGGGTGAATTCATTAAAATCCTTTTTAAGAATTCCAGGCTGAATAGTTGGCACTCACATTTTCAGCTTACTAAATCTGGCCAGCTTTCTGAAAAGTTTCAACAATCCTGACATACAGTATATGCCCTCACACTGTTACTATACATCTGGAAATATTAAAATTCAAAAGAAATGATTTTCAAACGGAAAACATTCCCCCGAGATCTTTACTGATTTATTTGTTTTGATATCATTCTTATATACTACTTACATGATAAAACATGGAGCCCGTCTATTGACAGACCATGCTCATTTTACAGATAATTTGTTTTAAACTTTATGACATAATAATACATTTAAATGGTTTTTTTTTCTGGAGCTCAGTAAAAATAACAATTCAAATTAGCAAGATCATCTTCCATGGCAAAATAGTTTGTAATAATTTGTTTGCTTTCATTTCATAAGTATTTTCAAAAATATTTAAAAATTAATTGTAGATATAATTGAAAAGTTACAATCTAAATAAACTCATTACAGTTGTGCTTATTTTTAAAATGTGTTTAAACCGGACTAAGAATATGATGAATCTTGATATTTATCAATATAAAAAAATAATCATAAAAAGAAAAAAAGAAAAGACATGTCATAACATGTTTCTTTGTATAACCCTTAGTTACATGAAGTCTCAAAAGGCTCCCAAACATTAGACTATTACAGACTACAGACTATTTTTACACTATTCCCTGATCTTAAACCTACATGAGGGCAGAAACAAAACTCAAAACCTCAGCATGAGTAAAATGACAAAACCCTGAGAAGGAACTGCACATGAGGCAATCCCCATTCCAGGATGACCAGGCTGCAATGGATGCTGCTACACACAGAAATCGTCAACATGAAACATAGCTTATTCATAAGCTATATGACATAAGTGTGTGTTTTAAGTGTAGATTCAAACAATTCCATTGTTTGTATCTCAGAGGGCAAAGCATTTCACAGTACCGGGGCCCGATTGGAGATTGCGCAAGAACCTGCGGATTTCTTCTTGGCTCTTGAGATCACAGCAGACCAGCATTTTCCGAGTGAAGGCTCTGAGCTGGAACATATGGGGAAATTAAATCCGAAAAAAATGAGTGAGCAAGTCCATGCATCATTTTATATAATACCAACAGAACCTTAAACTCACTTCTTGAGCTGACAGGTAGATAATGCAGATTAGCTAAAATCAGGTAATGTGATCAAACGTTCTTGTCTTGGTTAAAAGCCGCGCTTCATATTTTGCACCAGCTTCAGGCTCTTGATGCTAGGCTTTGGGAGACCTGAGAATAGTCCGTTACAGGAATCAAGAGGGAAAGTAATAAACGGGAGATCGGAACAAGTCAGGTAATTGGAGAACAAAAAAGAACTTTGTGGTCATAATTCCACTAAGCGTGTTTTGAGGAAGAAGAATGAAGGGTACAATCCGAAGAACACCATCCCTACCGTAAAGTGTGCGGGTGGTAGCATCATGCTTTGGGGGTGCTTTCCTGCTCACTGGACAGGACGAGTGCATTGCATTAAAAGGGGGATGACTTGAGCCGTGTATTGTGAGATTTTGGGGAACAATCTCCTTCCATCAGTCAGAGCATTGAAGATGGGTCGTTGCTGGGTCTTCGACAACGCCCCAAGCACATAGCCAGGAAAACCAAGTGGCTCCGTAAAAAGCATATCAAGGATCTAACATGGCCTGGCCAGTCTCCAGACCTGAAACCAATTGAAAATCTTTGGAGGGAGCTCAAACTCCGTGTTTCTCAGCGACAGCCCAGAAACCTGACCGATCTAGAGAAGATCTGTGTGGAGGAGTTGGCCAAGATCCTTCCTGCAGTGTGTGCAAACCTTGTGAAAAACTAAAGGGAATGTTTGACCTTTGTAATAGCATACAAAGGCTACTGTACAAATGATTAACAATTGGGTGTTCAAATACTCATTTGAAGCTATATCACACAAATAAATCGTTAAGGCGTCAGTAGCTCAGGAGGTAGAGCGATCGTTTTAGAATCAAGGGATCCCAGTTCGAATCCCGGCTTGTCCGTGTTACATGTCGAAGTGTCCTTGGGTAAGACACTGAACCCCCAATACCCCCAATAAGCAGGTTAGCGCCTTACATGGCTGCACAGATCACGGCCGCTATTGGGAAATGTGAGGCACAATGTAAAGCGCTTTGGGAAGTCATTGACTTGAAAAGCGCTATATAAATGCAGATCATTTCATTTCATTTCATTAACAAATATGCAGTGTGATTTCTGGATTTTCTGGATCTCCCTGACAGTGGACATGCACCTACGATGAAAGTTTCAGACCCCTCGATGATTTCTAAGTAATCTAGCAAAATAGCAGGGTGTTGAAATATTCATTTTCTTCACTGTATATATATATATATATATATATATATATATATATATATATATATATATATATATATATACTGTATATATATATATATATATATATATATATATATATATATATATATATATATATATATATATATATATATACAGGGAGTGCAGAATTATTAGGCAAATGAGTATTTTGTCCACATCATCCTCTTTATAATAATAATAATTAATAATTTCCTTTGTATTGTCATTCTTTGTAACAATGTACACAGAACGAAATGTCGATACACCTGACCCGTTGTAGCGAGTCAATGCAGCCGCAGCCAGAGGGCGCCGCCATTATACCAATTAGGTATGTCTCGGTCGAGGCGCGAACCAGCGACCTCCCAGTCTCAAAGCGGGCACACTACCATCTAGGCTACTGAGCTGGTTTATGCATGTTGTCTTACTCCAAGCTGTATAGGCTCGAAAGCCTACTACCAATTAAGCATATCAGGTGATGTGCATCTCTGTAATGAGAAAGGGTGTGGTCTAATGACATCAACACCCTATATCAGGTGTGCATAATTATTAGGCAAATTCCTTTCCTTTGGCAAAATGGGTCAGAAGAGGGACTTGACAGGCTCTGAAAAGTCAAAAATAGTGAGATATCTTGCAGAGGGATGCAGCACTCTTAAAATTGCCAAGATTCTGAAGCGTGATCATCGAACAATCAAGCGTTACATTCAAAATAGTCAACAGGGTCGCAAGAAGCGTGTAGAAAAACCAAGGCGCAAAATAACTGCCAGTGAACTGAGAAAAGTCAAGCGTACAGCTGCCAAGATGCCACTTGCCACCAGTTTTGCCATATTTCAGAGCTGCAACATCACTGGAGTGCCCAAAAGCACAAGGTGTGCAATACTCAGAGACATGGCCAAGGTAAGAAAGGCTGAAAAACGACCACCACTGAACAAGACACACAAGCTGAAACGTCAAGACTGGGCCAAGAAAAATCTCAAGACGGATTTTTCTAAGGTTTTATGGACTGATGAAATGAGAGTGAGTCTTGATGGGCCAGATGGATGGGCCCGTGGCTGGATCGGTAAAGGGCAGAGAGCTCCAGTCCGCCTCAGACGCCAGCAAGGTGGAGGTGGGGTACTGGTATGGGCTGGTATCATCAAAGATGAGCTTGTGGGGCCTTTTCGGGTTGAGGATGGACTCAAGCTCAACTCCCAGTCCTACTGCCAGTTTCTGGAAGACACCTTCTTCAAGCAGTGGTACAGGAAGAAGTCCGCATCCTTCAAGAAAAACATGATTTTCATGCAGGACAACGCTCCATCACACGCATCCAAGTACTCCACAGCGTGGCTGGCAAGAAAGGGTCTAAAAAAAGAAAAACTAATGACATGGCCTCCTTGTTCACCTGATCTGAACCCCATAGAGAACTTGTGGTCCCTCATCAAATGTGAGATTTACAAGGAGGGAAAACAGTACACCTCTCTGAACAGTGTCTGGGAGGCTGTGGTTGCTGCTGCACGCAATGTTGATCGTGAACAGATCAAAGCACTGACAGAATCCATGGATGGCAGGCTTTTGAGTGTCCTTGCAAAGAAAGGTGGCTATATTGGTCACTGATTTGTTTTTGTTTTGTTTTTGAATGTCAGAAATGTATATTTGTGAATGTTGAACTGTTATATTGGTTTCCCTGATGAAAATAAATAATTGAAATGGGTATACATTTGTTTTTTGTTAAGTTGCCTAATAATTATGCACAGTAATAGTCACCTGCACACACAGATATCCTCCTAAAATAGCTAAAACTAAAAAAGCCCCACTCCAACTTCCAAAATATTCAGCTTTGATATAAATGAGACTTTTGGGTTCATTAAGAACATGGTTGTTGTTCAATAATAAAATTAATCCTCAAAAATACAACTTGCCTAATAATTCTGCACTCCCTGTATATATACAGTGTATATATATATATATATATATATATATATATATATATATATATATATATATATATATATATATATATATATATATATATATATATATATATATATATATATATATATATATATATATATATATATATACGTACAGACAGTATATACATGTATACCTATATTTATTATTATTATTTTTTCATTAAAATATTATACAACTTTTTAAATGTTGTTGCAAGTTTCAACTGTAATTGTGTGTGCTGCAATGTGGACTTTTTGTGTTTTATGACCCTACTGTGACAGTTTGTATTGTATTTGTAGTAATGCACCAAGCACACAGTTAAGAGTAGAACAGTCGTAAGGAGACCGAAATGAAAATTCTATTCTGTGCTACGGGGCTGTTATCCTGCTCCTATTGGGAAACTGAGTCAATATATAACGCAGTATATTTTTACATTTAACGTTCATGGGTTATTTGTTTTTTGTGTTCCTTTAAAATCCAGGTAAGTGTTCTCCTGGTGTGAATTGCAGACCTAGTGTTGAACATTGATGCACTGCCTCCATTACTGCCCTGCCTCCTTTCGAGGAGTCGACGCTATTGTTTATGACACTGACACATGCAGTAATGGGTATTTCACTTCAGCACCCGTACTGAGTGCTGAACGTGGAAACATAGATAAATATGGTGCATACCTACAACATCAGTAAATTTCTATTTCATCCACGGAAATATTCAAAAGATGACAACGAAACAGGTAATGATATGCAGGCATTGAAAACACAAAATATAAAATTGTTTTTGAACAAACTCTAACATGAATGTATATAAAAAAATACAGTTCCTTGTCTCATGGAAATTAACTTATATAGCATGTCAAAAACAACTTTTTTCAATTTGTATTTCTGACTATGAAACGGTATTTGCTGTATACAAGTATATGTTTGCTTGCTGTTAAATTTCTTGTTCTTATAATGAATATCCTGTTTTGGTTGAAGTGCCAGTCACGTCTGATTTTGAGCAAGAGCCAATATGTTATATTTATTCATCTCTGTTGGGAGAAGCCAGTTGAAGTGGCTAGGGTTTACCAACTCAAAATGTTCAAAAGCACATATCGGACTAAAAAAACAAAACATATTTGGGGCCGCAAAAAAAATAAAATAAAGCTTTGTATAAATCTTGGTAGAAAGGGAACTCATTCTGCCTTTCTACCTATGTACTGTATGTATTTATATTCATTGGAAAGTGTGTAATTTTGAGTCATGTTTGTCCTCCTTGTAGATCATGCTTAATGTTTAATTTATTTAGATTTAGAGTGGACTTGTGAGCAAAAAGCACCTCTGATCTTGCAGTTATCTAAATCAGTGATTTTCAACCACTTTGCCGCGGCACACTAGTGTGCCATGAGAGATCGTCAGGTGTGCCGAGAGAAAGTATCCAATGTCACTTTTTAATTAATTTATTTATTTTTTTAAACATTTATGAATCATTTTCTGCAAATATTATGTCATTGTCAAGTGTCTATGCTGTAAAAACAGGGGGTGTTACAAATTAAATTGTAATTAAACATACTGGTCAGTGTCATTTTACAAAATTTTTGGTTAGTGTTGTGCCGCAAAATTTTTCCAATGTAAAAAAACGTCCCCTGGCTCAAAAAAGGTTGAAAAACACTGATCTATATAACCAAAAGAGGATGCCAGACATATAAAAAAAAACGTCAGAGAGCCAATAGGGAGTTCTAAGGAACGCATGTGGCTCAAGGGCCGCTTGTTGCTGACCAGGCTAGGGCATTTCGGGCGCCAGCCTGGAGAGGTGTTCCAGCTATGTCTAACCTGCAAGAAGTCCTAGGGGATGGCCCAGGATACACTGGAAAGACTATGCAGTTCGGCTGGCTTCAAAATACATTGGGATTCTTCGGACAAGCTGGAAAAAGTGGCTAGGGAAACAGAGATCTGGGATTCTCTTAACGCTACTTCCCTTTTCGCCTAACTATGGATGGAAATTGATTGAGTGATTGATTGGTTTGTTTATTCATTTATACTCCCATTCTTCATGAGCAGCAACTTGATGAGAGATGTCAAGACCAGACTTGCCTCTCCCAGCCACTTCAATTATCTTCTCTGGTAGATTACTAAGGATTTCATTGGCCAACCAAAAGTAAGACCTCCATTTCATAGGATGTTCTAAGGCAGGGTTCAGGAAATTTCATTCGTAAGCACAGAGTCGGGTCTAGTACACAAAATCAAGTATATAAAGAGCATATTGCCCACTACAGTTTAGTGTTTGCAGTTCACACCTATATGTTGCTAAGGAATCATTTATATGCAGGCTCATTAAACAATTCATGTTCACCGTTGAGACAATCTGCGATGAATATTGTAGAGGGCGGCATTGGTTCAGGAGGTAGAGCTATACACACAGGGCTCTTCTTTCTGCACAGCACTGTCGTCACGAAGATAAATACGTCCTCGTCTGCAGTATTTAGCGAAATTTTCAAAAGACAACTCTCCTTGCACCTTGTTTTGAAACCGTTATTTATGAAAAAATGAAGGTCAAAATAAGCCTCTATGACCTTAAGTAAGAGCGACAGGGAGAGAAGTTTAAAGTGATATATTTGTTGATATGGGACACAAGCTCTGGAATTTTTCTTATATCATGAATTTTATCAAATCATTTAACATCACACTGTGGAACAAAATGTGCTGAAAAAAATAGATTTAGTCAGGAGAAATGGCTGAAATGTGTTATGGCTCTCTCAAAAAAAAGGCAAAACAATTTGCTATTATGGCTCTTTGGGTCAAAAAGGTTTCTGACCCCTGTTCCAAGGGCTTCCTGCTAGTAGGAAATGCTTTCCGCCCCTACAGTTGTCCGGGAGGAACCACCGTGTGATCGAGATTCCATTTTATCTTAAACGCTTAGTTGCTAAAGGGATTTTGTTATTTGGGTCACAACACAAGGCTTGTAACAATAAGTGAGGGTAGGACTACGGTTTGACCATAAATTAGGAGCTTTGGTGCTCTGCATAGTTCCTTTTCCCATCAGATGAGAACAAAATCTGCATCATTTGCTTTATCTATTCCTTTGTCCAATTTAGAAAACCTTAAAACCTACACCTCTCTCGTATCATTATGTTATATTTTGTGTTGTACCATGTATTTTCTTTCAAATATAAATGGCGTGGTGGTTGTATTTAACATCCAATGTGTGCAGTGGTTTAATAAGTCAAAACTAGTGATACATGTATATTCTAGTAGACACCCATGACAGGTAGAGAAGACAGCAATTAAGAACAGGAGACAAAAAAGTCACAATACCAAATTCCAAACCATCCCCTGAGCCCTTTTGTTTTTCGATCTCCTTAGTTACAAAAAGCACATCCACCCTAAAGGGTGAGGTATTAAAAGATAGCAGTATTATTGGCCAGTAGCGACAGTGATGTAAACAGAGCATATTAGTCAAAATATTGTGCAGTGAGTTATAATAGTCAAAGATAGAACAGGCATCTTATGCAATCTTCTTTGCAGGTGTCCAATATTAAAAAGAATAACAAACTCATCAACTCTTAAAAAATGATAATATTACATTGAAATTAAAACATATTATAATAAGCAAAAAAAATCGATAAAAATATGGCTAACACTGTCGATGTCATTCGATATTTCTGAGCCTTCAAAGTTAGGAAAAATGAAAGTAGAAAACGTTCTAGGACGACAGAAAAAAAATCCTCATGGAAGCTTCTCTAAAGGAAAATTATCAAACATTTAAAGACGCGCCCCTAAGGATTTGAGGAACTTCAGAGATAGTGTACACGTCAGACAAATGTGGCGCTTACACAGCGTCCCTGCAGACGGGGGAACATGGCAGCTGTCACTAACAAGGAAAGTCACATGCCACTCTTCTCCTTTATGTTCAAATACAAACACAGACTCTGGTGTATTAGTGCCAGATATTTTCAATTATCTCGTGTCAACCTTTATCTACTCATGTTTATGGCTGCACAGCTGGAGTGACACCTTCCTTTTTCATATTTCAAGCACTACTGTACTTCAGAGGGGGAAGAAGAAGAAGAAGATCACAACAGTTTCATCCAACTTTTATTCCGGTGTTTTAGATTCGGCTAGCCTGGGGGTATATGGCGCACACTGTTAAATATTTTAGCAACGCTTTTAGCAACACAATGATTGTAAATAAAAACGAAGGCTCCCGGGGAATGTTTGTCTCGAGGAAGACTTGTTCGCCAAACAGCTCGTTCATTTCAAACGCACAAGTGAATTACTGACGGATAAAAGATGTTCGGGTTCACGGATAAATAGGAATCCTACCCGTTCTTGGCATTGATAGTTTACGGTTGTTTTTGGGAGTATCTCTGTATCACAGCGGGCAATTACAGCTCGTTGCTAGTTTTCTTTTACAGTAAAACAAAAAGCTTTTTTAGTCTGTTTACATTGCAAACACGCATCAACTGGAAGCTTGTGCACATAAAATTAGCATAATCGGTGGTAGCGAGAGATGCCTAATGTGCTTCTCTGCAGGGTAACGCGGGAGGCAACATACCGAGGTGAAGACAATGGGGCGGAAAACAGAGCGCTCGTCTTCTCCTCATTTTTCCAGGCCCTATTTAGTACACGGGTGCGCTGCCACCTTAGGAGCAGAGATGTAACCCCACATCTGGAGAAATGAGTTTGACCCTCTCAAAGGGCACAGGAAGTTGCCCCTGAAAGCCACAAACAAAAGCAGCAGTGGTGAGCGGGATGCCCAGGGCGCCATTCATCGCGGCTAATGACTTGTTCATTAAGAGTGATGATGGATAAAGACTTCTCACGCTGAGATGAAATCAAGATTTATATTCGTTGTTTCCTCACCCAACTTGCGGGAAGATCATCATCATTTAATTCTATCTCCGCGGCCGGTGATGGGCATCCAGAGAGCGGGCTATCAAACGGTGCAGTCAGCTGGCAAAATCCAAAACGTGCCGTTGGCACATCTGGAGCTCGCTGCCGCAGCTGAGGTTGAGCAATGGCTGCTGGCGGGTGGCCAAATTACAGGCTGAGACGCTTCAGGACTCCTCCAGCGCCTCCGCCCCAGCTTCTCCTCATTTAGATCATCATCATTATTTATTTGCTTATTTATTATTATTATTTTTTCCACCCGTTACGTATGCTGTGTTGCATTTCAACTGCACTTTTTTTCATTTTTCCTTCAGCATCAGCGCATTATCACGCCGCACTAGACCCTCGACCCACCTCTCTGTAGGTTCTTATCTTGAGCTGGAAATAGGCCCCAAGACACTTCATCAGTGTCCTTCACCCTGCTATCTGCAGCTCCCAACTTTTATTAAAACTTCAGCCTTTATCAGCTCTCGGGTAATTCAGGCATGACAAATTGGGCACCAGATGCCACCTCCATTTGAGGCCGCTGTACATCTCTTGCTCTCCTATCAAGACAATGTGAGGTGGCGGGGTTGCCGCATTATGGGATATTCACCTTCAGCCTATCACATCTGCTTTCCTCAACAAACTTGCTCTGACTGCATTTGGTTGCGACCAATCAGATAAATAAATAAAAAACAATTCCAAAACATTTTCCCCAAAAATATAAACTTCCAAACAGTGTTTGGTCGATTTACTGAAAAACAGTAGATCAAAACTGGCCAGGCCTTAATGGGGCCCAAGGCAAAATTAGATTTGGGGCCCCTTATTACTTGTTAAATTGCAAACCTAATAGAGCTCATCCCACGTCTTAGTAGTAGTGATGTAATATTTCTGCAGTATAATTACTGTTTTTGTAGCATTTTTGTGATATTCCATAGGGTACTTTTCATATTATCGCTATAGGTGAAATTTGCTGTATTTCTGTTGTCGTATTTTTGTAGTAATATCTTCTAGTAGTTTTTTTATATTATAGTATCATGGATTGGTATTTTTCGAGTTTTTCAGTGGAAGTATAATTGATGTGTTTCTGAAGCAGTATTTTAGTATAATTCTTGTAGAATTTTTGTAGTATTTCCATCGTAGTACGTTAGTCATATTTCTTGAGTATTTTTGTAATATTACTGTCGTTGTATTTTTGTAGTATTTTTGAATAATAATTCTGTAGCAGTATTTTGTAATATAGTATTAATGTAGTAGTGTTTTTGTAGCAATTATATGACAACTTTTTTATTTTCAGAATGGTAGCAAAATAACATATGATAATTAATTATCAAACATGTCCAAAACTTGACATCAAGTTACATTTTGCTGAGTTTCCGGCAATGCAAAATTATTTTTCTCTTTTGAATTGAATTGACTCATGTACTATTGCAAAGATTGTACGGCCTACAAACGTCGTTTGTTCTTACAATTCTGAAGAGCTGTTTAGGACCCGAAAGAGCCGGTTCCTTTTAGTGAGCCGAGCCGAAGAAGACAGTTCTCGACAAACTCTACTAATTTTACTGAACTTCGTTCTACTTCGACTCGACTTCAGCGCATTTAGGACACAAAGTCAGGGGAACCCGTGTATTTTTATCTTCATGCACTGTAACTTTGACTTAAGTCGCTTCTTAATTAGTAATTTTGAGCCCTCATTTTTGTTGCCTGGCTAGATTTTCTTGTGCGCTGAGAATGTGCGAGCAGTGCGCAATTGCGCACGCGCGCAGCTTAGAGGGAATACTGACAGAGACCCATCGCTACTTTGCACTTCGGTTATCGCTGTTTCATTGCATTGTCCATTTTGAATTAAATTGTCTTAATTGTCATTAATATCAACGTATAGTGCATTGCTTTCTGAGCACACGGGACAGATTGCGGGCGTATGTATTATGTGGGCGTGACTGTCTATGCCAACTATGCTGTCAGTCGAACAGCTAGATTGTGCGTGCGCACAGGTCAATATCTCAGAACCAAAACAACTTGCATAGTCTTTCCAGTGCATCACAATCACTAGCTTATGGCGTCTCGTTACATTGAAAATAAATTCATCAATTAATTCAGACTCCAAGAAGAGACAGAAAAGCGCAATTAAATGGTGATCACCAGCGGGTCCTCTCTGAATTATTATAAGGGTCGAGAAGCGATTATGGCGGTGTTGAAGAGATGGAAAAACCAAGGCTGCAGGTCGGGCCAACGGCTACAGCTAGGTCAAAAACAATCCCCTGTGTACCTTGTATCTCATTAATGCCAGGTGCATTACCAATGAAACAGATGACATGGAGCTACAACTCAGGGAAAACCACTACATTTAGGACAGTTGTATTTTAATCAGCATGGAGACTTTGCTCAATTTGAGGAGCTCGATACTAACGCGCAGTTAGTCAACAGCACTCCTAATCACTTTCATATACTAAAAGGTGAAGGCTTTTATCTTTATTCAGATTTCGTAGGTCTCAGAGCCTGTGAGAGAGAAGAGATGTGCCTTTGAGGAGTGGCTGCAAGATAAGAGTGGTGATGCGTATGAAAGGTATAAACTGAAGAAAAGGTTGGTAAAAACGGTAGTGGAAGCAGCAAAAAGGAAAGCAAATGATGAATGTGTCGAAAGATAGGATTGCACTTTGAGGAAAAGAGAAAAGTGTTCTGGAAAGAAGTAAAACGAGAAAAAAAGAGCTAGTCTGGATGGAAAGAGAAAGTGAAAGATAAGGACATTAGATTGCTGCTTAGATTAGATTGAGAAGGCAATTCAATGTTTTTAAGATGAAGTGTTTGAGGAGTATTTTAGGAGTGACAAGATTGTATAGATTGAGAAATGAAATTTTGAGAGACAGAACTGGAGTAGTAGTGGAACTGAGCAAGCATGTGGATAAGAGAGTACTCGGTTGGTTTGGACAAATGGAGAGGATGGATGAGGAGCAAAAATTGAAGAGGATCTACAGAGCGGGAGTAATGGAAGGAGACCAAGAAGAAGGCCGCGATTGACGTGGATGAATGGTGTTATGAGTGCGCTGGAGGAAAGAGGTCTAAATGTAGTGAATGTTAGAGCTCTTATTGGTGATAGGAATGAGTGGAGATGTGTTGTGAAAGGATAGTGGGATGTTTGGACGGGCAGGGCGCCTGTATGATGCGGCAAGGGTAAACCAGTCAAAGCTGTCGGGCCCTGCTGTTGAACAGAGGAGTGTGTTGTGTCATCCTGAGCCGAGTGACACGGCTGCTTTCTTATGTCCCGTTTCATCTGGAAGGAGGAAAGCATGACCAACTTGGGTGCCGAGGTGCTTAACTTGTTTGGGTGTTTGGGCATTTGGGTTGGCCATGGTCAAAAAAAAAAAAAAAAAAGTTATTGAGTTTTTTGTTTCTTTTGCCCTTTTTTTAAATTTTCTCTGTTTTTGTGTATGAGTTTGTCTTGCTGTCAGGGTAGATGGATAGATTTTGTATAAAAATAAAAATACAATCATTCATTTAACTGCAAATGTGTGTTATTATTTGTAGATCTGTAGTTGTTATTTTTCTACAGTTGTATAGTCTCAGTATGTAAGACTTAAGTTTGAACCTTTGGGGCTTTTATGAACGTGCGAAGCTACTTCATGGATTTTCACATTGTGCAGGTGGTTCTGATCCCCATTGCCACTATAACTAAGGGATCTCTGCATATCCTCACATTGAAGCTTATCCCCTAAAACCGCTTTAAGATAGCCACACAATAAAAGAAATAGAAGAAAATGTGTACACTAACTAAAGCGTGAACACTTCATTTTAACTTAACTTCATTTTCAACCTCACTGTCAAATAGGTACAACATACAGCACAGAAGAAATTACTTTCTCTTCCTTGCGTGCAAACATGCAATAAATAAGGCACAATAAAAATAACAAATAGGAGCAAGAACAAACAGCAGCAAGTTTTATGCTGTCTTTTGTTGTCCAAATAAGTATGCATGTAAAAATATTATTTAAAAAAAAATGTGCAAAGTATAGCTGCAGTATAGTATATTTCTTAGCCTGTGCCATTTTGATAGCTTGCAAATGAACACTTATCTGATACACTCCATATCGATTTTGTCTCTGGGCCTCAAACCACTCAAAGATCTCCATTCCTGGTTAACATCCAAGATGTTTCTTCTTCTCTTCTTGCATGGTGTATTGTAAAAAAATATTTTCCAAATAAAAATACCGAAATTCAGCAATCTTTTTCCATATATTCAGCGCTCACGTTTGCCCCATTGATTTTGTTTTTCCTGTATACAGTTTCACTTTGTAATTAAATACAAACACGCTCATCCTTCTTCAGCATTGCTGCTGAATTGAAGGTTATAAGTTTCATGGTGAGTGAAGAAGAAACAGTTAGCGATCAGAGGACGTTGTAATTCATGATCTGCTTTTAAAAAGTAGCGAAGTAATGCACAATTTTGTAACAACTGTTGAGTGGCAAAATTGTATTAAAACATGTTACGGTACGCATTAACAAGAAAAGTAACGTGTTAGTTCCAACACTGCTTCCAAAAGAGACTGCTTTTTTCAGTTGACTTGCTCCAGACAAATATTTGTAAAAAAAAAATAAAATTAAATAAAAATAAAAAAAATAAATTCAGAAACAGCTAAAAACAATTTATGGATGATTGTATTTCTTGGGAAAGCGCAATTAGCTTTTCATGACGCTCTTGAATACACTCATCTTGATGACACAGACGAGGAGAGCTTGGGCCCGCTTGTATTTACAGCCTGCTGCTCCTGCGTGTTTGCAGATGGGACTAAATTTATGACACGTTTAAACAAAGTGAACGTAAGGCAAGGCAGAGTTGTATGCTGTGTTTAATAAAAAGCATTGGCTAGGAGTTGAACATGTATACCTTCATGATTCTGTGTGTATTAATACACACTGTAAAAAGATCTTATTCCTTTGGCAAAACATTTTGCTTATTTTAAAGGGATTTAATTTTACATTTCAAAATATTCTTACTTGCATTTGCAAATATATATTTATATAAGGTCGGAGTGGGACCCTTAGCTATAGAGGAGGATTTTGAATGAATGAAACAGCAGCAAGCTCTTACGTACAGTATATGCCAGCCCAATGACATGGTAGGCATCTGTGAGGAGGTTATAATGTGAGAGGACCTGCTCTTTTCTTTTTTTTTTTTCCCAATTTGTTTTTTTTCGCCAAGCTTTTTTCTTCTTTTTTTTTCCGGCCTTTTCCTATTTTTTTCCTTCCTCTTTCCTTGTACTATTTTGATTTGTTTAGCCTTTTAATTCATTGTTTGTCCTTTATCATTGCGTCTTCTTTTTTCTCACTCTTTTCATATACATTATTTTTTCTTGTTTTTTTCCTTTTTTTTCTTTTAGCTTTATTTTTCCCCCAAAAGTAATTTCGTGCATGATGTTACATAATATTTTTTAATATGTGGATAAAAGCAACAAAAACAATCTAGAATGGCTTTTGGTAGGCGAAGGAGACAGCTCTTTTTAGTGAGCCGAGCTTAAAGAAACGCTTCTTGAAAAAGAGACAGAATTCCCATCAATAAGATATTATTTGAGTGAGAGGAGATGGTAAATATAGTTAAATGCTTAATTCTGCAAACACATAGCACAACACGCCACCAGGGACACTCATGCAAGGCAAAAGTTGCAAAATGAGTGAAATGAATGATAACAGTCCTTCTATTAACGCATGTGTTCATCATTTCCTGGCTTATTCGGCTCTACCTGGCACCTTTCTGTCTTTCTTTCTTTTGTACCTGACTCATATTTTTCGCAATGTTCTTTGTTAAATTTACAGCTACAGAATGGGGTAGTCCAAACCAACTTAAATTTTTTGGGAGGGGAGAATTCCCCCAGATGGTAAAATGCACAGGTAATGTAAGATTGACAGATATATGTTTGATTTTTTTTTTTTTTTATATCCAGAAAGCTTGACATGAGCTGGCCCATCGGAAAATCTCCCGTTCTTTTCCATTAGATACTTTTTTTAGAAGATGTGTTAATTTGTTTTACGTGTAAAACAAGAAAATGTACACTTAAAGTAAGTATCACTTCACTAGAAAGCCATGCCACCCATGATTTCTGAGGACTAATTTGCTTGTTCACAGTTTTTTGTTTGAAAAAAAAAACAAAAACATATATATATACATACACTGACCCCCCCGGACATTGTCTCCCCTAGTACTTAACGATAACGTTCATGTAACTAAAATTTCAAATACTGTGAGCTGATGGCTTCATGAAACAATGTGGCAGATAGGATAGTCCTCGGTTCGGAGCGCTTGATAGAAGTCACGGGTCACGGCACCAATGTAACCGCGGTGTACCTGTCCGACCAAAGATCCCCATTCACGCTGGACTGGATGATGAGGTTTTTATTACAATTTCTGCAGATGAAATGAGTCACAACATTAGCTTCTCTGCTGGCTTTGATCTCTTTGATCTCGTTGGCAGCTTGCTCTGTAGACTGCCCAAAGCATATCAAAGAGCTTTCTTTTCAATTTACATAAAGTACATTTTAGAATATCACAATACATTTTTACATTCATTTTAACAAGATAATTTTAACAAGAGATCGTATAGTGGTTTTGTTAACGTTTACAATTAATTCAACATATTTTTCTTTTGTCTGAATTTTAACCAACATCATCCTTTTTATATATATGAGAAAATAGAAATAAGAGCAATAATGAGTATAAAAACGGGTACAATTTACTTGCAAATAAAATGAGTCACAACAATATTAGCTTCTCTTCTGGCTTTGATCTCTTTGATCTTTACAAGAGGAATTAACATTTTAGCACAACAGAAACAAAACGAAAATAAATCCAAACAGCTTCATAACATCAATCACATTACTGTGCATGTTGAGATATTTGTCAGCTGTGGTTATAATGTTTAAAATTAACTTTTTTTGTGGAGCATCAAAAGATGTGTCTTACCGTTGGCAGCTCGCTCTGTAGACTGCCAACAAAACCCCGCCTTCCGGTCACATGTCAAAAGCCAAAACAAACCCTACCCCATACCAGCAGGTGGCACTGTTGGACTCATCATTGCAGGACACTTACCAAAAACTATACACATATTTCAGCGGGAATTTCAATAAAACACCGTTACATATATATATATATATATATATATATATATATATATATATATATATATATATATATATATATATATATATATATATATATATATATATATATATATATATATATATATATATATTTTTTTTTTTTTTTTTTTTTTTGGGGGGGTTTGAACAATTTTATTGACACTATTAACAGCAAATAAACAATGTGAGGTTTAAACAATTTTTATCGACAATCTTTACAGCAATTAAGCATATTCACAATTTCGTTATATCTGATAATATGACGTTTTAACAATTTTTTCGACACTTTTAACAGCAATTAAATACATTCACAATTTCATTATATCATATTCTAACAATATGAGGTTTGAACAATTTTTATCGACAATTTTAACAGCAGGTAATCGATGTGTTAAGGGCAATACTATTGTGCAAGAGCATAGCTATATATATATTGGGGGACTTTGTAAGGGTTATTGTTCTATATTTGTTATCAATTATCCATTATCCATTATCAGTCAATTCATAATTCACTACAAAGCCACGGGCCGAGACACTTGTTCTCAGCCAATAGGCCGAGTCAAGGTCCTAGCCACAGAGCCATGCAGCGATCAGTGCGAAAGCACCGTTCCCGGAGGTACTGCAATATCGGGCCGATGCATGGAGCGGACAGAGCAGGCTCTTAATCCATCTCCGAATTGCAAAAATGCTAATCACATGATTGTATCTATATTGATTCATCTTTACATCTATTTCTAGTGAACCCTCTTTGAGCGCGGGATTTACATTCCACAAATGACCAGTGATGGTGGCGAAGTAGGTGATGGTGGTAAAGTAGGTGAAGTAAAAAACCTTTTTTTTTCTGCAATTCTTATACACATAATACATTATTACACATGGACCTAAAAAACAAAACATTTGTAAAGGCCCAAACAATCCTTCAAAATAAATGAGATTACGGTATTCCTGTGTTTGTAAGCATTTACTATTTTTTTTTAAACCAATACACACTCTGGTAGAAACAACTTGACCAATTAGAAGGCAGAACACAATCCGTGATAAAAATCCATGAAGCAGCGAGTGTGAAAACTGAATGGCCTTATGGTGGGGATTACTGTATATGTTACTTTACATATAGATTAGAATTTCCTTGTGTGAAAAAGTGTCATACAAATACATTTTGATTTGATGAAGTAGTTTAGCGTTTCAATTTGGATTGAGACAATCCAAGCTGACTATCTACCCTAAATTGGTCTTTCCTCAATGGTAGAGTTTTTTTTATGGCTGTTAAGTGATAGTATTCATGGGAAACGGTCCCTACCTGGATCAAAACATCACGTGGCTCCTGAGGGGATGCATGGAAGATCCTGCCTGTAAATAAAAATTCATGATGAAGGGGCAGCAGGCGTGAAGCATGAGATTGGACAGCAAAGATATCATAGTGGGCGGTTGGATCTTAGTGATGTTTAGCAGCACATAACTTCACACATAGACCCTGAATGTGTCAAGAGCACGTACACTGGTACACACGAGCGCAGCCATGTGTGAGTTTCCACTTACATTAAACCAGTACATATAGTCTTTAAAATAGATTGTAGTGATCAAAGTGAGCACTTGCAAGGCCCCCATGATTTCATACCAAGCATGCCTTGCAAGAGAGGAAAGAACAGTACAGATGCATGCAACATCACCAGGGTTTTGTTAGATTCTCCAACTCTGTCTTTTATCTGTGTTTGGTCTTTGTAAGTCTAACATTACAGGGCTGGCCATGACAAGAGCTGTGTTCTGAGTTAAAATGTGTTTTAAGATCTGCTCCTGGATGGTAATATGCAGCACAACCTACCAACCCATGAGTAGCCTGAGGCAAATGGGAGAAACAGTGTTTAAAAAGCAGGCTTTTCCGGTCCACAGCCAGAGCGTAATCTACCACATGAAGGCATTTTATAACTTGGAGGCTACCCTTTGCAAACATTTTTCAGCAGATCTCTCCGCTATTTGATGCCAATGGAACTTGGCAAAGAGGGCCTTTTATTGTCAAAGAAACTGTATTTAGGGGACGTCTAAATGGCCGTGATTAGGAAACTAGCCAACGATGGAGTCATTTTGTTTTTTTCACCATTTAATATAGGGACATGGGTCTCTTCACGGAAAAACCTTAACAAATGGAAATTAGTTGACAAAAGGTTACACAACTGCAATCATAATGCGGACTCTTCTAAATGTGCGAATGGCAAATTATCCAATCAGTATTGTCTATTAATACCTGCACTATTATAGGTTTTTTTGTGCATTTGTTAAACGCGGAGTTGAGGATATCTGTATTGAATGGTTTCTTTTTCTAATCCCACTTCTTCATATTTATTGGTTAAGAAATGCATGCATATGTATTACACAGATCTATACAAAGAATAAAAAGCTACATAAAGTAGACATAACTCGAAAAAGTACATAGTTGCCTACTGATTTGAAAAATAAACCATTTCCCTTGTTGGAATGGCTTTCATTTTGGCTATTTGTTATGTCAAATGTGTTAACTAAACTGGACTTGGGTTTGCACGTCTGTGATTAATAGTGTCCATTAAGCTTGAATTGTACGGACTTTAAAAGTGAAAACATACCTAAAACCAGAACATCATTAGGAAAATGAGCAAAGACCTGAGCACAGGGTGTTTGTGAGCACAGATGAATGATGGCATTGCGCCTCAGTCCATTACAACCTCTATTTATACACCAGGACACAGAGGAACAACACTGGTTAGTGCCTACACTCCAATTAGGTTATAACTGGACTGGGAGCATTTGCTTTGCAACACAATTTCAAGTCTGCATCTTAAATCAAACAATTTCAAAATTTCTTATTAATCGCTGGTTCATAGGGAATGATGTTGTGTTTTGAATTAAAACACATAATAATAATAGAGTGTGATGAAATGATCCAACATGAAACTTAATTTGCATTACTTGCCATTCATCAGCGATAGGTATTTTGTCCATGGATGATTACGTATACAAACTAAAAAAACATTTCAAGACATATCCAGTTCGCTTTTGCTAAATGAACTGTGCGTTATTTGAGAAAAATTTAAATCAAGTAATTCGTAGTATTTGTCGGATATGGACCCAAATGCGTGACGTTCTCACACAAGCCTTTTATTTTATAGGAAATGAGGACGGATGCGGTTGATACCGGACAGGAGGAGACAGACAGGATAGATAGTGAATCAGGACATCGAAAATAAACAGGGCAAACTAGACGGGAAAGAAGACTGGAGAAATTAATACACAGGACAAAAACAGACGGAAACTAAACTGTAAACCGATATTAAACAAGACAAAATAAACGGGAACAATACCGTACAGGAAATATCAACAGGCCAATTGGGCGCCATGGCAACCGTGATAGTATTGCCATTCAAGTTATAATGCAGAGTGTCATTGGAGATAAGTATTTGGAATGCCCTGTCTCCTTTCTACATTGGAATTGTAAATAATTAAACATGCATTACACATAATTGGAAATTTTAGGGCTGGCAACCAGTTCAGGGTGTCCCCTGCCCACTGCCCGGAGATGGCTGGGATGGGCTCCAGCCCCCCCCCGCGACCCTAATGAGGATAAGCGGTACGGCTAATGAGATGAGATGAGATGAGATGAGAGGGGAAAAATTGCATTATGTATTTTAGTGACAAAATGATTCGGATTTCTTTAACCAATCCAAACAAGAACAAACTTGGAGATTCTGATATTTTAGAACATACTTAAAGTACTGATCCAAACTGAAAATAATTATTTCATTTTGAAAAAATGGATACACTACTAGAGTGGCATGCGGTGTTTTTTCTTGTCTGGTGAGGCACAATCAAATTTGCAAATAAATCAACCTATATCGTATTCATCACTTGATTGGCAATATACTGTATAAACTGTAGTAGTACAGTAATACATTACATACTCAAAAAATCATCAATAGATAAGAATATCCCTAAATCTATTGTTTGGAGCCGAAATCTGCACTAAATCTGTATCCTAAATATCTTAACTATTGCCATCTGCCTTAAGGGAAGATAACTTCGTGCCTCACTCTGCTCTGCCGCTCAGCACAGTGATACATTACATACTGATTGTATTAATAATAATCACAATATAATGGGAAAATTCTATATTTTTGAAAAGGAGAAAGGTTGATGTTAAAAGAGAAATAACTTATTGAATACATCCATCCATTATCTGCACCGCTTATCCTCAGTAGGGTCGTGGGGGTACAGGAGCTCAGCCCAGCTATCTTTGGGCAGATGGCAGGAGGACATCCTGACCTGGTTGCCAGCGAATCGCAGGGCACACAGAGACAGACAACTCACTCCCTTATTCACACCTAAGGCCAATTATCCTGACATGCATGTTATTGGAATGTGGGAGGAAACCAGAGTGCCTGGAAGATACTCACGCAAAAACGGGGATAACTTGAAAACTCCGCACCGGAAGGGTGATAGCTGGATTTGATCCCATGACTTCAACACTGTGCCGTGGATGCGATAACCACTCAGCCGCCGTGCTTTCCTACTACATACATTTGACCATTATATTTATTTCTAAATTTATATTTCTATATGTTATTGGCTCTGACCCACCGACTTCACCATAGTGTACATCACTGCAACACTACTTCTTTTTATTCTTCTTGTTTTTAATCTTAAAAAAATAACAAAGCGTTTAATAATTTCCACTCGTTGGTAATATTTGCTCGACAAAGTACAGAGTTGTGTCTGAATGACACGTCAGCAAATAGGCTTGGAATTCCCAGAACTCCTCTTTATCACAGGACAGTGGCTTCACTTCAAGACGGGCGGAACAAAGGATGGTCTTTTGTATTTTTTCATTAGACCGTCTTTTTGTTACGGAATACATAAATCCAATGTGGCAAGATGCAATATGTATCGTAGCGCTCCACCTGCGGACGTCTCATAATGGCCGCCGTGTCCCTCCAGTCAGGGATGATAAGTGAAGCCCCCATGAATGTTAATGCTAGTGATCATTCTGAAGCAGCTCGCCTCTCTGTCTTCTCTCACGGCCTGGGTGTCACGAGTGGGGTGGCAAAGTTCAATGGAACAAAATGAAAACAAACACACAAAGCAACAGAGAAATCGAGAGAATGCGAGATGGAGCAACTAAATGTACAAATGCACCTGAAGCAGACTTTGACCGTTAAGTCGAATAGTTTTGGAACTGAGGTTTTTCCCTTTTGAGTGCAACTTTCGATACACTGCGGGGTTGAGAGCAGATGTGGGTAGAGTAACCAAACATTTTATTCAAGAGTACTGTTACTTCAAAATAATATTACTCAAGTAGAAGTAAAATTCGTCATCCAAATACTTACTTGAGTAACAATAAAAAAATACTTGGTGAAAAAAAATACCCAAGTACTGAGTAACTGTAGCAACGTCCTATTTATTGGTTATTTTTAAAACAACCAATCAGATTATACAATTATCAAAGTCCATCCATTCAACAACAAACAAAAAACATTTATTCTAAGATTAGATTAAAATGATCAACATATGTTCAATAGCTTTAAAAAAATAATAAAATAAAATACTATACATCGAATAAATAAATTAAGCACATGTAGCACATTTATTTTTTGTCATCACGGAGTTTTGGCTTTCCCGACTCTGCATTACATCACCGGCTCGAATGAGACGAACACTCCGGTAAAAACAGGGGTTGGAGACTACGCGCTACAATAACAGCCGAACCATTGACACACACTGCTCACTCGATATGGAGTTTCTAGCAGTATCGTGCAGACCCTTCTATGTACCGGGAGAGTTAACTGTGGTCTTTGTGTTTGCTGTTTACTTTACACCGCTAACCGTTTCACCGGATGCTAACGTTAGCAAAGCGCTAAATCTCCTGCCCGCTGCTATCGATAAACAGCAGCTTGCACACCCCAACGGAGTTTTATCGTCGACGGAGACTTTAATCGGGCATGTTTATGGACTGTACTCCCAAATCCATTCAATTGTGGACTGAGCAATTCGGAAAAAAACACTGGACTATGTGTAATGTAAGATCAAACATCAAACATTCCGGTTGTATCCAGCAACTCTGTTTGCCCCTCACCCCCCTCTTAGCACCCTTTTAAGGGGAACATGCTTTTGACGTCAGGCCAAGGGTCCTCCTCGTCTTCTGTGTTTTCATAGTCGGAACTGCTCATCGACATTTTTGATTTGTTTCATCCTTAAACAACTTTTCTCTGGCTGAAGTTGAATATGGTCACGGGACGAGGCTGCTTTGCTTGATTGGTTAAACATGGTAGAGCTTGCCGGTGATCACCGTCATAATAAAGACAAACGCGCTTTTAAGTGGCGGGGATTTATTAAGTAATGAAGTAACGACTTCAATGTTGCCTAATGTAGCGGAGTAAAAGTACAATTTTTTTCTACACAAACGTACTCAAGTAAAAGTATAGGGATCCAAAAAAGACTCCTAGAAGTACAATATTTCCCCATGCATACTCAAGTAAACGGAGGACTTGTACTCCGTTACCACCCACCTCAGGTTGAGAGCCATATTGTACTTAGATCAGTGGTCTCAAACTCAAATTACCTGGGGGCCTCTGTAGCCAGGGTTTTAGGTGAGGTTAACTTTTCTTTTATCATCTTTTTGGGAATTTGCTCCACCCCAAACAGGCCTGATGAAAGTAAAATAAAAGCAGATAGGTGCAATGGAAAATAAAGCAATGCGGTTCTTTGAACTCAGTTAGACATTGTTAACACATTCTTAATTGAGAAAATATTTAACTTTTAAAATTTTAAGGACACTATGCACACCACCTTTAAGCATTTGGAAAAATGACAATGCACTGGCTCAAGTCAAGTCAAGTCACATTTATTTATATAGCCCTTAATCACAAAAATGTCTCAAAGGACTGCACAGGATTACAATGACACAATTACCTGATCTTAAACCAACATGCGGGCAATGAACAACTCAAAACCTCAACGTGAGGAAAAAGAGAAACCTTGAGAAGGGACCTCACAAGTGGTAATCCCCCTTTCAGAATGACCAGGGTGAATTACATTTAGCATTACAGTAAACAAACATAGTAAACACTAGGTAACATGTTGAAAATTTGTCCGGAAAGTGCATTACAGCTGAGCCGTTGTATTGTTTTTCCATGCAATAGTAATATGCTGCACTGATTTAATTATTTTAACCGGTAAACACTGGGGAGCAGGTGGTTTTGAACAGATGTGGCCGTTTACATGACTTCAATAGTCTGGCCTTCATATCTGCTCATTGCTCATAAACACCTTTGACAACACGAATGTTCGCTTGCGCACACAGAGCCCTGATTCACCTAATAAAAACTGACAATAGCGAGATCACAACGACCCCTTTTCCATTTAGTCAAATTGAAGATGAGCTTAAGCATGTTCATAATGTTGAGCGGCTCCACCCGGAAACTGGGATCATCTGACTTCCTGTTAAAACAAAGATAACCATCCTGGAATTAGAACCTGATTTAATCACATTTAAAGCAATTGCATTGCAATCATTTAGGCCTGGGATGACGTGACTGGCTCATGGAAGAGACGGAACGGACAAGAGTCAGTGCCAAGGCGCATGCATTCATTCCTACATCTCTCCACTTCCGATCATTCAAACTTTGCCAAAGTCCTTGGAACATGCCAAATTTGGTCATGCCTGCTTAGCTTCCTGGCCTAATTTCGCCAGAAAGGAAAATAAGACACAGATGTATACAAACTTGATGGTGCCAGTAAAGAGACAGCTAATGGCTTCATCTTGACCCTGCGTTCAAAGCGGTGCACAGGTGGGGATGATTATAGTTCCCTCACTGCTCGGTCTGTTCTTTTTCACTCTTGATCATTGGAAAGATGAGGCGGGATGAGCTGTGTCCCTCCCAATATCATCATCACCTTCGTGATTGCAACCATACATCTGCTCTTGTATGCGCTGCCAACCTGTGGTTTGCTTTAGCAACAATGAATGTTTAGACAGGCACACTGAGCCAAGAAATGTATTACTCTCTGGTCTACAAAAGCTACCCCTTTGGCGCATTTTATATCACTTTGTGAAATTGGATTTTTTAAATAAAATGTACAGTATGAAATAATTATAATGCCTGAGCCCGTGTTTCCTATCAACATAAATATACTACTTAAAATGTCTCCCTGCTGTAGTTATTTAAGGAGTGTTGAGGCTCATTTTGACAGTCATTTATGCCATAAATAATGTTTTCAAAACAAGGTGCAAGCAAAGTTCTTTTGTAAAAATGCGACAAAATACTCCAAACAAAAAGGATACCTTCAGCGAGGACAGCGCCGGACAGAGAAGACTGTACGTGCACTTTGTGGATAACACTGCCCATCCTACTGCTCACCCAATTAAATTTCCTAGAGGTATTTGGCTGGCATTTTGGGATGTTTACATTTTGTTCTGTGAATTTTCACCATAAAGTCTCACAATACTGAACATACATTGTTTAATGAGCTTCCATGTAAAGGATTTCTTAGCGATGTACAGCCAAAATGGGGACTGCTGAGGTGACACTCTGACTTTGAACTGTAGTTGAAACTATGCCCAATATATATTGGACCAGATCCTTTGGGATTTCGGTGTTGCTTTGGCTTTGCATGAATACACTTTGGCTTAGCACACCCCATACATTGAAACACCATTAAGAAGTTATGGGTTTGTCTCATTTCCTCTCAGAGCTAGATGAATACATTAAAGGAGCCATGAATGTCTTCCGATCCATAGGCTCCCTGTTAACTTAAGATGTCATTTAAAGTTCCTGTTGCTATCATACAAAATCATTAATGGACTTACTCCCTTATATTTTTTCAGATTTAATTTACCCCTATATTCTGGTCCAGAGCATTTGCTCTGAAAATGCTGGTCTACTAGTGATCCCAAGAGCAAAGAAGAGATTCACAGGTTCAAGAGCGTTCTCCATTCAGGCCCTGGTGCTGTGGAAGGCTCTGCCTACTGAGAGTCGATCTGCAACCTCAGTGGAACTGTTTAAATCTAGGCTTAAAACACACTTCTATTGTATAGCTTACGAATGACCTATATTTCACGTTGACAATATCTGTGTATAATTTGTTATTGTAACATCCGTTGCAGCCTGCTCATCCTGAAGGGGGATTACCTCATGTGCAGTCCGCTTCATTTCTCTCATGTTGAGGTTTTTGAGATTTTCCTTGCCCAGATGTGAGTTTTAGATCAGTGGATGGTTTAATAATAGTCTGTAGTTTGCAATAATCTGCGGTCTGTGCAACCCATTGAGACTCCTTGTGATTAAGGGCTATACAAATAAACATGACTCGACTTGACTGCTGTGTGATTGATAATCGGGAACTAAATGCACTGGAACCACAATAAAGTGGAGAGTTCATCGGAAGGGAAAATATGACGGAACATAATTTTTTGTAACTAAAACCTTAATATGTGTCTCATTCCAGATTTCCATACACTTCTGATTTCCAGATGTTCTCAAAAGCTATGTAAATTGACCTCTTGTCCTTTCCCTGGGTGATGCATGAGACATTTTGGATGCTTAGCGCAATGCTATCGTGCATGCAGGGTGCTTGAAAAGGCTGCAACGCTCTTTTTCCACCGTTAGCCTGAGTGACAGCGGAGAGACATGTGTCTTCAGATGAGCGGAGGCGAGTCTCATTATAGCGTATTTGGTTGACATTGAGTGATTCAAGTGTTCCTGGACAATTCAGACACACTGATATAAAACACATTAAACGTCTTTCACAGCACTTTACCTGACACTGTTCATCTGCACTCATCTGTTATCCCAGACGAAGCTGCTTCTGTTGCTGTTCCAAGCATTCGATCTGTACAACAGTAGACACATATAAAAAATAATGATAACAATGAAACACATACATTAAAAATGAGTTAGGAATGTTATTATTCTCTTGTTTTGTATCTAGCTGATATATAACAAAAAAGTTATCAAGAATAGAAAAGCAATCAAGGACTACGAGATTTAATGTATAACTACAAATAATCTTTGAGGTAAGTTTTAATAAAGTGTGATTTACCATTTACTCTGCATAACAACACTATAGTTACAGCAGCAATGGCAGGTCAGAGGAGGCAAAGTGAAACAAAATAATTATTCTTTCAATAAAATCGTTTTCAATTTATTTTCTGTTTTGTGGTTTTTATTGATCTTATTGCATCAAAAGTTAGGATTAACGTGCATGGGAAAAATGCAAAATGAAGCACAGCTCACAACAGATTGTGGATTCGAACTATGTTTTCCCCCTGGTCACTTTGAGTTGGCGTGCAAATCTAATGGTAAGACTTTTTTTTTTTTTGCCTGGTGGTTAGTTTTCCCCAAAAAGCCAGTTTTACATGATCCACCACCAGTGTTCTTGTTTCGGTTCATTTTCTCTCTTTCACCTCCAACAACAGCACATAGTTTGAAAAATGAAAGATAAAAATACACTATATACTGTGCAAATCCAGTAAAATGCCAAACGACGAAAAAACTATCACTCACAGTGAGACCTGTCTGGTCATGGGTGGCCCTGATATTTTTAGATCCCTAATGACTCATAAAACATTTTGATAAAACTGGACTTTGGTCGAAATCCCTTGACTTTTCTTTAGTCTTAATTCAAAACTAATTAAAGTGCTTTATCTTCTATCAGGCGTTCATTTGCTTCATACATTGTTTAATCGTACTGCACTTGTGCAGACATAAGTTAAGAAAATTAATCAAGCAGAGGAAAAGTTACATCAAAGGAATCCAAATAATTGAGAAACAAATCAAATTAAAAGGTTAAAAAAAATCCATCCAAATTAAAATTATTTTCAAAATGACTTCTGAATATTTGTAAACGTTTTTTTTTAGATTCTGTCTGTTATTAAAATTTGCCCTAAAGCATCAATTAAGCATACACCAATTTCAGACGATCTCCTGCATTGTGTGGACATAGGGGGTTTTAGGAGGTTGGCCATTTCCTTAATTTGAAGCCAATATTTTCCACTGATCACATCTCCCACTGGAGCATTGTTTTCTTGACGACAAGGGCATATTGTACAACAACATCAACAACAACAACAACAACAACAACAACAAAATAACCATAAAACAAGAGTGGACTCCAAACAAACTATGATCGGTGCACACCAGTGCACCAGTGACTCCCCATTTCACTCCTTGGCCTTCAGTAGTAGGCTGAATCGATCCAACACTTAAAAATTATCTTTTTGCCAAAAAAGTTTTACTGCAACTACAGCTTTGACACATGTAAAATAAGGCATCAATAATAACCTCATACAATTGTAAAATATTTAGAACCAGAGCCACATTTTACTCACCAAATATCCCTTTTATTTGAGCACAAAATCCATCCTATCGTTCCTCAGACAAATGTATACCACTGTCGTACACATTCTGTGTGTTTTAGTTCCATCAAGAAATTGTTTTAATCACCATTAAAGCTAATGCTGAAAGTTGAACGAGACCTGTTTTACTTGTGGCATGTTTTTATTTTTCCGATTCAAGGCTGAAGAAGTCAGTTCAACAGAAGCAGAGAACTCCTTTCCCAAGTTCCACTAGCGGGTGCTGGCCCTGTCAACTCGAAATCTGATTGACTGAACCAACAGCTTCATTGACACTGTTGTTATGCCTCAGGGCCTTGTGTAGTCCTCTAGATATATTTCTGACCCTGGCGACATATAATGGCTTAAATGTGATTGGTTACATACTTGAATATAAAAGTACACATCTGAAAGCAGCTCAACCAGGAGAGGGACAATGAAAGGAACCTAACATTTAATAATATGGAATTATTAAATATGTATTTATTGACACAATATAATTAACATCACATGATTCTGATATTTTTTAGGCCACCATAAAAGGACTTGCAGGTCCTAAAGCCAACCACTGGTAAACACAGCCATATGTGTAGCCTGAGTTAAATATTCCATTAATATCTTAAATCGTATTTGCTGTAGACAACTTATCACTCGGGAAATATACTGTAACATTAATGAGGGTTGGATTTCATAAATGCTGTGCATATTGACTAATTCTCAGGTTCAAAGTCTGAATTGTATAATTTAGAATAAGTCAATTTAGCAAATCTGTTCTTCGGTTTATCCCATATTTTCAGTCTTTTCCATTTAAGCTGGGAAAGTCTGGGGAAGTCCTAGCACAGGCAGCAACCCACCTTTCACCTGACGTCAACCAGAATAAGCTTAAAACCCTTCCAAACAGGCGGTCTTGCTGCTGAAGCTCAGTGTGAGATGTTGTGAGAAGCTGAACGTCGGATGCAGGCAAGGTTGAGGAGCTGTCCAGGCTTCACTACGCTGATTGTCTCATCTGTCTCGGCCAAGTCAGCAGGACGTGACAGCCGCCTGCTCTATTCTACCCACATACCACTTGGCTTGGCATGACCTGTCCAAGCACAACCTCTACCATAACTCCATCCTCAATTTTGCAGAATTTTGGCCAATAATTTTGCTGTGATTTTGCATTTTACTATATGTTCAAGCAGTTATTTAGTTTTACTATATTGCTATATTTTTAGCTGGAAAAAAAAAAAAAAAAAAAAAAAAAAAATATATATATATATATATATATATATATATATATATATATATATATATATATATATATATATATATATATGTATATATATATATACAGGTATAAATGCATGTTACAGTTACAAGGGTGTTCGCTGGAAGAAAGCAGAGATACTAAACAATGTTTTATGCAAAGATAAAATTGGGCAATTTGGCAGCACACTAGACAAGGTCTAACAGCACACTGGTTAAAAATAATCCTTCTGTAAATATGCATTTTGGAGCTGCACAGCATCTCTTTGACTGTCTTTCAGGTTGCTTGGTTGATTTGGTTACTGCATCTCCATGCCTGTCATTCGCTGAGATATTGTACATCAAACAGTTGTATGTTTTTCTCTCTGCGGGGTCAGAATAAAATCATGTTTGGTTTGTTGTAGAACATGAAATATTATTTTGTGGACTGTTTCCCTTGTCAAAAAGCTGACAATAATATTACAATTTGTTTTTTGTTCTGCTTGTGTCAAGTTGCATGAAAACAGTCCCGTTGCCTGGTGCATATATTAATAAGAACATCTACAAACATGAGGCATGGACAAAGATTGGATACTAGTTCAACATTGCATATTTAGGAGCACAATTGTCTTTCATAAGGGAGTTGCTGTAACTCATTGGACTGTTTACATGAGTGAGGTCACATGGTGAGGTTCATGGCTTGTGAAGTAGATTTGAAATTTATGAGCCAAACAGAGCGGCACATTTATCATTAAGCAGCAGCCTTGCATTAAAAAAAAGTAAATTGGAATTTTCTGACATGATGTGTGAAGCAGAGCTTTCTTTTTGTGTTCTACCTTTGTTTCATACTAATCATTTTCTTTAAGTGTAGGTGGTTTTTAACGTGAAACACAAGTAACATTCCTAATATTCTGAAATATATAATACAATACATATATATGTATACACACACATATAAAGACATAGTAGTATTTATTCAAATAAAACGCTAAGAGTATTTAAAAGAAAGTATCAAATTAAGTAGATCTTTTAGCAACAGATTTGTCATATATCTTTGGATACTGCTCTTGTGCAGACATAAATGAAGAAACTTAATCAAGCATAGGAAAAGTTACATAATATGAGTACGAATGAATGAAAACTTTTATTTTGAACATTAAAATAAAAACAGGACAAAAACAATGAGTCAAAAACAAAATAATGTCACATAACATGTTCGAAAAGGGGTAGTCAGAAGCAGATGCTTATTTTCCCTATCCCTTCATCTTCCCTATTAAATACATTTTACAAATCCACCTTTCCGCTTGTGTCTAATACAACAAAATCTCATGGATATACTTATTACATAGGTATGATATCAACAATTATAATAATTAAAATAATCACATATTTTATACACTACTCTTAGTAATACCCATCCCTCAACGTCATAATGTGCCTAGTTACCAAATGTCACTGCGGCACCAATGATAACAACAATAATAAAAGTAAACCTAATGTTTATAATAACAGTTCTGATTTAATAATAGCAACAATAACAAGTTAACCATAGTTTTAATCGCAGTATTTCCAATCTCCATCATATCCCATTTTCTTCATCCCTGTATTTCCTTAGTAACGCTTTTTGTATTTGAACACATGGATAGTTGGACATTGTTTGATCTCATCTCGTAAATTATTCCAAAGTTTGACTCCACCCACAGACAATTGAATTCACACAAATAATTAATAAATAATCAAACTAAAAGGGTAAAAAAATCCATCCAATAGCCGAGAGTTTTTTTACAGCAAGTGTAATGTTGTGTAAGATAAAAAACTAGTTTTATAAATGAGCTTGTCCCACTCAGCAACAAACAAGAACATATTAAGTCTTGATGCACATTGACCAGATTCGTTCTCAATCAGCACCTGACATATTTTGAAAGTTGGGGTAAATTTTAAGTGGTTCACGTTAGACATGTTTTAGTTTAAAAAAATGGACGTATACAATTGTACCATTCCACTGTTAGGTTTTTTTTTTTTTAGTATAAACTGTTGTAGCTCCGAATGGAAGGCAGTGTGTATCAGTGGCGAAACATTTTCTGCACATGTTTTTTGCAGGTCCATCTAACAGCAAAGTAATATTTGCAGTTTTGGTGACATGCTGTTTAATGTACTGCACCTAAGGAGCTAATGAGCTACGTAACCAGCACAGCCATGTTAGCGTTGCACTTTTCTCCATTAATGTTTGGTCGCTTGTCAAACAAGCTGAGGTGCAGTGGCAAACAGGTGTTCATGTTTGTATGCAAGCAGGAATTTTTAGTAAGAAAGGACGATTAACTTAGTCTGAGGCTCAGTCCAATCATCTTCTTTCTTCACTATGCCCTTGAAAATTAAGCCATGCACCTGTCAACTTCAGCCAATTGTTCCTCTTATTAATTATTACTTATTAAGCAAAAATAAACCTTGCAAACTTAACACAGCACCTATTAACTCACAGCAAGACAGACTATGTAGAAAGCATGAGAATATTAGCAATCTACATAGACGTTGTAGTCTGCTACCAGTGACCGAGACGATCCGGATTTGAGCCAAAATGGGCAAGATGAGATTTGTCCGACTAAAAATGATTTTCTTTTAAATGTGGACTTTTTTTCTTCTACAAAAAATGTAATACCACATTCACAATTTGAAATGATACAAAAAATGTATGAAATTCAGGTAAAAATGTATTTAGTTAAAAGGAATTAAGTGTTTTCTTGCACCTTGCGCATACATGATATTACAGTAATCCCTTGTTTTTCATGGGAGTTTAAGTCCAAAAAAGACCCCTTATTGGTAAAAATCTATGTAGTGGAATTTGTATGTTTTTAATTATTAAATAATTTCTTATACATTGAAAACAAACAAACAAACAAAACTGTCACGAGGCGTGGTGGAGTGGAAGGGGTGACCGGACCGGAACGGAGGCAGGAGGCAGGAAGGGAGAACTCAATTGCGTAACGATCCAAAACTTTTATTCACCAAAATAAAAGTTGTCCAAAACTCTGGGACATGACAAAACAAACAGTTGTTTCTTCCAACTCAACTAAACAGGACAAGGCATAACAGAACGGACAATGTTTAAAACTAAAACAGGACAAGGCATAACAGACCGGGGAATGTGTATATATAATGAGCCAGCACCCGCAAAGCCCACAATCCAGCCTTAAATAGCAGACACGCGATTAGTTGAACTGCTTCAGCTGGTGCCCAGGGGGCGGGGCACACCGGTCGCCAAGGCGACCATGACAGAGCCCCCCCTTTAAGGGACAGCTCCCGAGGTCCCAAAATGAAAAAATTACTACCTCGCGCCCCGGAATGGTTCGACGCTCACGGTTGGGGCAACCCCGCTCCCTCCTCTGAACACGCAGGAACGGGGAGAGGCAGGCGCCATCTGCGTCGGGCGGATCGGAATCGGCGCTCGGCAGGGGGGGTCCAGCAGGCAAACTGAACCGGCGAACACGAGGACAGACAGAATCAGAACCGGCGAACACGGAGGACAGACAGAATCAGAACCGGCGAACACGGAGGACAGACAGAATCAGAACCGGCAAACACGGAGGACAGACGGAATCAGAACCGGCAAACACGGAGGACAGACGGAATCAGAACCGGCAAACACGGAGGACAGACGGAATCAGAACCGGCAAACACGGAGGACAGACGGAATCAGAACCGGCAAACACGGAGGACAGACGGAATCAGAACCGGCAAACACGGAGGACAGACGGAATCAGAACCGGCAAACACTGAGGACAGACGGAATCAGAACCGGCAAACACAGAGGACAGACGGAATCAGAACCGGCAAACACAGAGGACAGACAGAATCAGAACCGGCAAACAGGCGAGAAACAAAATCAGAAACGGCAAACAGGCGAGAAACAAAATCAGAACCGCCAAACAGGCGAGTCAGAATCGGAACCGGCAAAAACAGGCGAGTCAGAATCGGAACCGGCAAAAACAAGCGAGTCAAAATCAGAACCGACAAAACAAGCGAGTCAAAATCAGAACCGACAAAACAAACGAGTCAAAATCAGAACCGGCAAAACAGGAGCAGCAGAGTCGGACTGGCAGGCAGCAGAGTCGGAGTCGGACTGGCAGGCAGCAGAGTCGGACTGGCAGGCAGCAGAGTCGTACTGGCAAGCAGCCAAGTCGGAGTCGACCCGGCAGGCAGCCAAGTCGGATTCGGCCCGGCAGGCAGCGGAGTCGGAGTCACCCGGCAGGCAGCGGAGTCGGAGTCGGCCCGGCAGGCAGCGGAGTCGGAGTCGGCCCGGCAGGCAGCGGAGTCGGAGTCGGCCCGGCAGGCAGCGGAGTCGAAGTCGGCCCGGCAGGCAGCGGAGTCGGAGTCGGCCCGGCAGGCAGAGGAGTCGGCCCGACGGGCAGCGCAGTCGGAGTCGGCCCGACGGGCAGCGGAGTCGGAGTCGGACTGGCACGCAGGGGAGACGGAATAGCAGGCAATCGGCACGGGAGTCGGGCAGGCAGGCATGAGAGTCGAACAGGCAGGCGTCAATTCTTCCCGGGACCCCATTCGAGGCACAGCAATGGCCACGACGGGCGGGGCCGTGGTTCGAACGGGCAGGGAAGGTTACCTCAGTGGGCGCTTGCCAAACTGCGTTCTCCAGCTCTCCCCAAGTCGCGCTGGGATCGTTCGCTGAGTTCTAGTCGAGGCTGGCTCATTCTGTCACGAGGCGAGGTGGAAGGGGGCTGTCACGAGGCGTGGTGGAGTGGAAGGGTTGACCGGACCGGAACGGAGGCAGGAGGCAGGAAGGGAGAACTCAATTGCGTACCGATCCAAAACTTTTATTCACAAAAATAAAAGTTGTCCAAAACTCTGGGACATGACAAAACAAACAGTTGTTTCTTCCAACTCAACTAAACAGGACAAGGCATAACAGAACGGACAATGTTTAAAACTAAAACAGGACAAGGCATAACAGACCGGGGAATGTGTATATATAATGAGCCAGCACCCGCAAAGCCCACAATCCAGCCTTAAATAGCAGACAAGCGATTAGTTGAACTGCTTCAGCTGGTGCCCAGGGGGCGGGGCACACCGGTCGCCAAGGCGACCATGACAAAAACAAGAAACACCATTTACAAACCGAGTGTTTGTTAAACAAATAAAATAGCTGTTCTTTATAATTATTTTTCATTTTTTTCTTTCAATTTACAAATCACTTCTGGAATGTCAAATAATAATTTTAAAAATACTCTTTCTGCTATATTACACTATTGATTCCAAAGTAGGAGTGTAAACGAATTTAGGACACCATTCACTCTTTTACTTCAGATAATATTTAGAAGCCACAATGCGGACTTAGATGGAAAGCAAAAATGTCACGTAAAAATATTAATGTGACAAGAACTTTACAAACAGCAAATAAAAGCAACATAATTTGGATTTTTAAAAAATGTTTTACACAAATTTCTTTTGCACTGTAGAATTATAATTTTAGAAATAGTCTTGCTTTTTAATTGCACTATTGATTTTAAACAGGGTTGAAAGGGATTTACGGAGACTATACAATTTTCTTTTTTACTTCAGATGATAATCTTTATCCATCAAATGGACTTTATTTGAAAACAAAAGTATGGCGTAAAAATGCTTTTACTTTCCTTTATTATGTCGAGAAGCCCAACTTTGATAGAGAAACAAAGCATCTTTTTCTGGCTTTTGGGCCTGGCCGCAGTTGCTTTTGTCAGTCCAGAGCATTTTGTTGACATAATGGCATTTAGAAAAACTTAAAATTAAAAAAGATTTACGATTACATAATGTAGGTGTGCACGTAGGTGTACAAATTAGACCACAACGTTTATGACAGACAGGCAGACACAGGCAAAAAAGGAGCTGTTTACCCAATAAGAATGCAGAACACAATGCGATGCTAATGCGTGAAGTAGCGGAAACCATAATACAGTAAGGGATTACTCTATAACAACTACCGTAAATTCAGGACTATAAGCCGCTACTTTTTTCCCAAACGTTCAACCCTGCGGCTTATTCAATGATGCGGCCAATTTATGTAATTTTTCTAACAGCGGCCAGCGGCGCTCGAGTACAAAAGGTAAGATTTAGACCGGTGGAATATATGCGCTGAGGACTTCCTAGCTTGTGCACAATTTAAATTAGCGTGGACATATCCTCATCATGCAAATTGCAAAAAGAAAGGCACATGACGCAGCTTTCGAGCTAAAATCAATCGAGCAGTCCGACAAAGAAGGAAACAGAGCTACTGCAAGTAAACTTCACTTTGCGAGTGTGTTGCTAGCGTGTTTTTGAATAAGGGAGCGTGGGACGACGTCTATATGTCAAAGTCTTTTTCCCATACTGCGGAAGACGACTTTGATGACGTCAAAGGGGGAAGATGAGGACGGTTAACTGTGATTTCTATAAGTACCGTATATTTTTTTTAACAGACCTGTTGCGTGATCCTAGTAGCATTTTGCTATCCTTCACAGGCACGGTTTGGGATGAAAGTTATTAAAGCTTTGAAAACTCTCTCGGTGTACCGTCTTTCTTTGTAAATATGTGTAACCATGTATAATATGTATTTGCAACTGTATATTTTAGTAATGTAATTGTTTTAGAGACTCTTTCTGATATGTTTTCCACGGGCGAATCAAAAAGAAGGGGCGAAAACAACGGGGGCTGATGGGGAGTGGAGTAAAGGTGAGACGTGTTTGTGGACGCAGCGGACAATAGTGGATATATATTTTTCCCACCCTTACCTCTGGAAATATACATTTTTTTCCTTGGATTATTTTCAACAGGACCCGGGCTCTGCAGGTCTGCATCAAACCTTAAGTACCGGTATCATATTCCGTTCATTATATTGTGGTTTTTGGACTGTGTACTTTGTATTCAGTTACTATCGCGGGACTCAAAGTTGGGTTTGGGTTAATTTTGTGATTGAGTTACATATTTTAATGCTGGCGCATGCGGCTTATGTACAGTTGCGGCTTGTGTAAGTACAAAAGCGGTTATCCTCTTAAAATTTGGTGGGTGTGGCTTATAATCAGGTGTGCTATATAGTCCGGAATTTACAGTAAATACAATCAGAAAATGGGTTGAATTCAGACAACAATTTGATGTAGCAGGTGTTCCTTATATTGTGACCAAAAAGTGCACAAGTAAGGCACTTTTCCAACAAACAGTAATCCTGCTACTCATTGATTAGAGCAGAAGATCATGCTCGCCACTTGGTGTCTATTAACTGTAACAATTTTCTTGAGACCCCATTCTACCCCAGGCCAGCTTCCAACCTCTTCCCTAATTGCATTGATTTTTATAAGCGTAAATCTCACTGTGTCACACTCTGTTCTACTAGGCATGATGTACTGCTCCAGCCTGTGTAGCCGCTTCCAAATTTGCAGGCTGAAAATTGGGGTGAAAAAACGATTGTGGAATGATAAATGGTTAAATTAATGAATGGCTAAATGCATGCTAATTGTTTAATTGGTCACCCAATCTATATAAGATAATTTATAAATTAAATGAGTTGCAAACTTTATTGATTAAATGTGACAATGAATTATGTGGCTGAATAACCGATTTGCAATTTTGCCAATTAAATTTGCTCCTTAAAGTGCAGGGTTTGTAAGTGTATGCTATTTCTATTTTTCATGGTTCCTGGCAGTTTGAAATGCTAATGATGACTTTGACACATTCGTTTGTGTTACTTGTATGTTTTCATCATATAGGTAGTCATTTATAGGTCACAAGGGCTACTAGGTTCATACTGCAGAGAAATCAGATTATTTTGCAAAAACGTGTTCTGTATCCGATCCGTTAAAGTCCTTCTGAATGGCGCAAATGTGATATTTTTTTTAACACGAGACCCAGGCAACATTCATATGTGGTCCTAAATCCGATGCATATCTAATATTTTGAAATGCGACTTCTGTATGAACGACCGAGGTGTATTCATGCGACTTGCACCTAATAGAGAGGGGGAAGGAAGCGTAAAACTCAATGTCTATGGCGGATGAAAACAAGGAACGCATTTAATGGAGGGAAAGTGAGGATTTGGGTTCATTTAATATTTGGCGGGACAACTCTGTTGAGCCTCCGGAAGAAAAAAACTTTCAGATTGCTAGATACGCTACGCTGTTAGCATCCATGAGTACTTCCTTAAATAATGAGCAAAATGCGTGTAACGGCAGGTGTCCTCTTCTGCCGCATGCAGGACACTTGTCACGTTCACACAAGAGACGTATAGATTCAGATTCAGATTCAGATTCAGATCTACTTTATTGTCATTCTAGTACACGTGTATACAGAACAAAATGTCGATACATCTGACCCGCCCAGTTTCCTTGAATGTACAGATATAAGTAAAAGTTGTATTGTATTATGGCTACGTATAGTATTTTACCATAGTGCCGATAGTGCAAGAGGAGTAGCTAACCAGATGTGCAAAATGGGCAGTCAGGTTAACTAGTCAGGTAAACAGTAACATTAACACTGTAACAATAACGCTGTAAGTACAATAGTGCAGAGAGCAATTGTGCAAGGAGTGGCAAGCTATAAAGAACTGCCAGCAGTGCAAAAAGTCAAATTAGCAGCCGTTTAGATTTAGGTTAACTACCAGTATATGTTAGATTGACCATTTAACAGTCTAATGGCCAGGGGGACTAGACTACTGCGGAACCTGGTGGTCCTGCACCGCACACTGCAGTACCTCTTCCCAGAGGCTAGCAGAGTGAACAGTCCATGATGGGGGTGAGAGGGGTCCCCGATAATGTTCTTAGCATGGGATAGGCAGCGCTTCTGGCCAATGTCCTGAATGGAGGGAAGTGTAGTCCCGATTATTTTCTCTGCTGTCCTCGTTACCCTCCTCACACTACCCCAGTCGGTAGCGCTGCAGCCTCCACACCACACAGAGATACAGCTGGTCAGGATACTCTCTATGGTGCCCCTGTAGAATGCGATGAGGGAAGGTCGGGGCAGGTGGGCTCTCCTCATCCTCCGCAGGAAGTACAGGCGTTGCTGTGCCCTCTTAACCAGTGATGCAGTGTTCACGGACCAGGTGAGTTTGTTTGTAATGTGCACCCCTAGGAACTTGATACTGCTGACAACCTCCACAGCCTTGTTGTTGATGCAAAGTGGGGCATGGTTGGGCTGGTTTTTCCTAAAGTCGACAATGATCTCTTTAGTTTTGTCAACATTCAGGACCAGGCTGTTGTCCCTGCACCAGCCCACCAACTGCTCCACCTCCTCTCTGTAGGCCAGGTCGTTGTCGTCCCTGATGAGGCCCACCACTGTTGTGTCGTCAGCATACTTCACGATGTGGTTTGTGGCGGACCTAGGGACGCAGTCGTGTGTCATCAAGGTGAACAGCAAGGGGCTCAGGACACAGCCTTGGGGGGAGCCCGTGCTGAGGTAGATGACATCTGAGATGTTCTGACCTATCCGCACTGATTGGGGTCTGTCACTGAGGAAGTCCAGCAGCCAGTTCCGCAGGGGGGTGTTGAAACCCAGGAGTCTCATTTTGTCTACCAGATGTTGTGGGATGATGGTGTTGAATGCTGGACTGAAGTCCAGGAACAGCATCCGCACATGGGTGTTCTTCTCCTCTAGGTGTGTCAGGCTCAGGTGAAGCGCAGAGGAGATGGCATCCCTGGTGGAGCGGTTTGTCCGGTAGGCAAACTGAAAGGGGTCGAATGAGGAGGGGAGACTGGAGGTGATGTGCTCTTTAACCAGTCTCTCAAAGCACTTCATTATGATAGGAGTTAGTGCAACGGGCCGGTAATCGTTGAATGATAAGATCTGGGGTTTCTTTGGCACTGGGATGATGTTGGCAATTTTGAAGCATGATGGTACTTTGGCTTGGTCTAGCGAGGTGTTGAAAATGTCTGTTAGTACACAAGCCAGCTGATCGGCGCACTCCCTAAGTATCTGCCCCGGAATGTTGTCCGGGCCTGGAGCTTTCCTTGTGTTGACCCCTCTCAGGGTCTTTCTCACGTCAGTTGAGTCCAGGTGGAGTGCTCTTTCGTCCTGATTTGGAACCGCTTTCGCTGCAGGGGTGCCGTTTTGTGCCTCGAACCTTCCAAAGAATTTGTTGAGGTCATTCACGTCACACGTAGCGTACAAGTCACATTTAGTCGGAAATGTGAACAATCTCACAAAAGCATCGGATTCCACCCAAAAATCGGAATTGAGCATCAAGCTCTGCAATATGAACCTGGCCATGCATCATCAGCAGGTATGGAAAAAAAAATAGATTCATACAATGATCATTATCTTTACATTTTTTTTAACAGAACTGTACCTAGAGTAACTTTTTTCTCGTATTACTAAATATGTTCCACCCTATCTTATTCATTACATTGTTATTAAATATTATTATTAAAGCTTTTTCATTATATTTTGAGGTTGTCAACGTATGTCCAACTATTTGCAGACAAGATCAATTCCACCCTTTTTTTACCTGTATTTTTTACTGTATTTTTCAGCCTGACGTTCTCCCTGGAGCAATTAACCTTGTCGCTGAGGAGTGAAACATTAAAATTGATGTACTTAGGGTTGTCTTTTTTTTTTAAGACCTAACTGAATATAAGTGGACAAAAATGGAAAATATTGATCTATAAAAGTGATTTCAAAGACCCAAGTAATGTGGCATGTAAGCAAGATTAGCAGGTAATTTATGTTTACCATTTTGCCTTACCTGCCCATTCACTTTCTATAAAGCTGCTTTCTTTAACAAAGTCTTCAGTGACTTACTCTCCTGAGAGAATAGGAACTGTCTGGAACAGAGTAAAGTGATGTGTAAAAAAATATAAAACTCAAAAACATATAAAGATGTCTTCCCCAGAAGTCTCACTGTCTCTGTAAGTAAATGAGCAGTAAAGGTAGCTTAAAGGCCATTCTGTTAATAAACTGGAATTATTGTCCAGGTGGTAAACATTCCATTGTCCTCAGAGAGGAACGCTCTTTTGCCAATGTTAACGGTGTCTGTCGCGAGGTTAAATGTGTAGCTCATGGTTGTGTTTTTGTTCAGGTTTTTGTGCTTTCTTGGAGGAGATGAAGTGTAATGGGGAGAATGCCAGTAGCAATGTCTTCAAACGTAGCTTATTCTGTGCTGCCAAGCATGATTTACGATGAAAATGGGAGGTGGAGTTAAGGGGGATATCTCTGACATAATTTTCTTACTTTTACTTTCCTATATTGTTTAAAAATAGTTTACCACTGTAATCGACAGGGCACTTGATTTGCAAACATTTTGTTTGAAGAGGTTGCAAAAGCATGTTTTCCGAACAAGCAACTGGTTTGATAGAAAAGAGGGCAAATAGAGATCAAAAAGGTTCGTGGGAATAGTCAAGGCATATTTTAATATTTTAAAATATGGTTCATCTTTTAAAACTTTAAAAGTGTTTTGTAAAGTCTTAAACATGTTGGAAAAATGAATATAGGGCTTTATACACAAAATACACTTTTCTTGTACAATAATCCCTTGATGTTTTGCGGTTTACTTTCAACAGTTTCAGTACTTTCCGGATTCTCATGGTGCATTTGTTTTACAGCAGACAACACACAGGTTATCATGGGGGAGGAGGGCTGTGTGTGTGTGTGTGTGTGTGTGTGTGTGTGTGTGTGTGTGTGTGTGTGTGTGTGTGTGTGTGTGTGTGTGTTTGGTAGGCATGATTGTCTGTATGCGCGACTGTGATAGGGTAGTGTATGCTATCAGTCAAAAAGCTGGAGTAGGTGAGCGCAAAGTCCACCACCTAAAACACTTAATGGCCACAGCTTTTATTTAAACAGCACGTCACGAGCTGCTCGTTACATTGAAAACAAATTCATAACTAATTGGACTCTGAAGAAAGTCAGATGATTGCAAAGCAGTGCTGATCACCAGCGGGTGGTCCGTGAATTGTCATTGAGTCCGGGAAGATACTGAGGTACCCATGCTAAGCCTGCATCTCACCAACGCCGTTACAGGTGAAACAGAAGAACTGGAGCTACAACTCACGGGAAACTGCTTCATTCTTGATGTTTGTATTTTAATCGGCACAGAGAACTGTCTCAATTTGAGGATTCAGATGCTAGTGTGAAGAATGAACACATGTATGTACGGTAATGTAAAATCAATATCGGTTCCATTAATCAGTTTGAAAACAATGGAACAACATATATTTCTTTACCTCCATTACCGATAAAAGAATAATGTAGAAAGGTTAATAGTTGCTCATTAACTATCTTTCTAATTCATTGAGCGAGCTACCAAAGGTTGTTCCTTTCGCATTCAACAGGATGTAAATGGTATTAAAATGATGAAAAGGAAAGAGTGAACATACTGCAGGTAAGAAAAATCACAGGAAGTGTTTGAAAGTTTTGATTTCTATTGAAGGTTTTTTTGGCACAATTAGGTGAAAAGAGCGGTCATTAGTAAGACATTTCTCTTATGTTTTACTTTTATATGGCTTTATAGAATATTTAAATCTGGCCATTTTGTACAGAACTGTCCTCAGAAATGGTTTATTCTGTTCCAAGAAAACTCCGAAGTGTACGTTTTTCAATTGAAAAGCTTAATTATTAGGTCGTAAACATTCCATAAAGGTAAAAAAACGTTTTTAAAAAAAATGAAAAAATTGGACATTTTTTTTTCCTACATGAAAGCGTCTTATCTGTAAGCAAGAATGTCTGTTTGCCATTACAAAATCACCTGTGTTGAGATTCAAATCATTTTTTCAGTGGCATTTCCCTTTGTGGCAGGGCCATTGGAAAATGAGAATGTCAATTCCACAGTAAGATTGAGTCTAAAATCCTAAAACGGGGTACAAACAGCCCAAAATGTGACAGTCTACATAAATATTGTATGAAAAAAGAATAACCTCAAGATGCAAAGAATCTAAGAAGAAAACATAAGAAAACTAGAGACTGGAAGTTGCAAAGAAGTGGTGAGTCAGCTTGTCTTTGGGGCACTTTTTACATCCAGGGTAACCTACTTGACTGCCTGTGAAAGAATGTGGTTAGATCTAAACTACTTTCTACAGACAAATAGACAAACATTGGAAAATAACAACATTTCCTGGAAAGCCCAAGTTAGACACAAAGCAACATCTCCGAAAGCTTTGCAGGGAAAAACATTACTGGATGAGGACACACTCCGTACTTTGGACTGTACCATGGTCCTTTCATACTTGACATATCCTGGTGAATTGTGTGGATCAAAATATAGTGGGACCATCAGTTACTGTACAAAAACAAGCACTTGGCATACGCACGAGCTGTTTCTGCGGTCTAAGATCTTCAGGAAATTTCAGGATCTTGTCAAATATAATACATTTAGAATCTTATTTAACAAAATGTTGCCCATAAATGTACCGAAAATGTTTGAAATTGAAGAAAGGGCTCATAATTTAAAAGGATATAGATAATTTGGAATGAAATTTGAAAAACGCATAAAGGCTTTTATATGTCTTTACGTAGTGTGAAACCAGGGGTCAGCAACCTTTTCGGTGTGGAGTGCCACTTTTAAATTTCCTTGTAAATCAGTGTGCCACACCAAAATTAATGACTCGCACATTTTTTTTTTATATCCAACTGAGCTGTCGTTTTACACTAGTCCAAATATACAACATGGATAGACATCGAAATTGTGTAACTGACCTATTTATCTAGCACTATTCTTCATCAATAAACTAAAAAATGAATGTGAGCAACGCGTGGAAAGGCCTGTAGACATCCATGACTTCAACAGTTCGACCACAAGAATCAACCATTCTTCATCAACAATGAACTACAATCAAAAAACAAGTGATATGGACAGCTACCATACAATTCACCAATGAAATCTTATCGCAGAAAATATCAAATTGAAACATATACGCACACGCACACGCACAAACACACACACACACACACACACACACACACTTTGTGCCAGGCCCTCCTCTTGACGTTCAACACTTCTGGCTGACATGGGAATGTGCTTTATTCTTGTTTTTGATTGTCTATTTGCTAGGCAAGGCACCAAACAAAACATCCAAATTGGAAAAGAACGCTTTTTTAATATATACTCATTAAGTAAAAGATTTTCCATGCCACGCTATGCAGTGAGCAATGGCGTTTTTAGCAGTGACAATGGTTTTTAGGGTCTGTGTTTGTTTGGCGTACCTGGACACAGCTTGTTTTAATGTCTCCGCCTTGTCAGACTCGTCCTTGAATTCATGTTCATGATTCGTTACGTATTGACAATTAACACTTGATGTGCGAGGTACAACTCTCTCGAGGCATAATGCACAAACAGCACGGTCATTTTTTGCACAAAGCCCCAGTCATTACCCACGCTGTCTGAAAAGAACAACATTTTTGTCGCTGGAGGAGCCGTCATGATTCATTCGTTTATCGCGCGCATGTTTTTCGTTGGCTGGGTTAAAACACGGATTTCTCCTCCTCACCTCTGCGCTGCGCAGACACACGTTCACAAACGGAGCAGAGGAGGGCCGCGACCGTAAAGCCTCTTAAAGACACACGCGCAACTGAAAATGTCTAAATTTCAGGTAAATGCGCTTAAAAAAAGAATCATTGTTATTTTTCCATGTGCTCGTGTACCACTAGTTAACCCCTCACGTGCCACAGCTGGCACATGTGTCATAGGTTGGTCTGAGCTAACAACTGAAACAAATCATAATCACAGGTTTAAACTACTTTAATACGTTTTAGTAAATTTCACATGTGTACAGAAACTGCCTGAAATTAATTAATAAATAAAATTGAGTACGTTTTGTTATCAAAACGAAATTTACAAGTTACAAATTACATTACCATTATATTTCATATGTGCACTCAATCGAAAGAAAATCAACTTGTGTTTTCTTGACATTTTCAGTAAAAAAAAAGCATGCCTACTTCAATGCTTCATGGACTCGCTGACTTAAAGTGTATTTGTACCTGTCAAATTGATTCCCATGCCAGGTTAAGAACAAGAGTAGTAACCAAAGTTACAGCGCTTCTGATAAAAAAACGAGGTCAAGGTATTCTTTATTTCGCTGAGTGCCGCAGAAGCACGGCCACTTGGGATATCGCCACTCGCTATATAGGACATCAGCTTGCTAAAACACCCAAATGCGCCTCTATAATCATGGCTTGAAAGCTCTTGCTGGTACAAATCAAGCACCCCGAGGCTTACATCATGCGACTCGAGGCCTAAGAGGTAATAGCATGAAATATAGATACAGAGGTGACAGATGTTTACATGACTTGCGAGACGGCATTGAGACACTACGCAGTGGCTCCCTTCATTGGAGAGGAACCTGATGAGGAATAGAGGAAGAAGATGTTGTGATAAAGGAGGTGCTTTGCCAGTGTTTGCTGGCAGATCATTAGGGCTCCTCTTTAACTCAACCCTCAGTGACAATCTATTGCTCTCTTCCCCTGTCAGTGAGTCATTATGGTCTGATCATTAGTGACATTGCCACATGCCCATCACTCAGGTCACTGCCATATTGGCAGATGAACGGCCCTTGTCCAGACCTACTCATCTCCGTTCTTAAGACAGGAGCGATGGGGGAATGTTCTCTCTGCATCTAAAGCGTTCAGTCAAAATGGCCTTACATTAACATTGTTAATGTATCATTATTGCTTTCTGGTGTTATTGAGGATTAAATGGCTTTTAGAAAAATTGTATTTGCCAAACTATAAAGCACACCCCCCAAAAAAATAGTCCCTTGTAGTATACACGCAGAATGGTCTGGCTTTGTTTAGTGATTTTTTTTTTTTCATTGGGAGTGCCTTGACACCAAACTTAGCTTAAGACCCTCTAGGAGAAGATTGCATTCAGTTGCTTGTAGTGGTCGATGGTCATGAGCTGCTGAACCCAAATTTGGCTGCTAAAGGGCGATAGAGAACCGATAAAAGCAGACCACAAAAAAGAAGATATTTATTGATTTTGTCGGTATTTATTGGGAAAATCTTAACAGAAAAGGTGGCTAAAGACACTTGTTAAAGCCTACAACTGTTTGGATTTTCACGGACATAGGTTTAGCTGTTTCGGCGCCTATAAGTCACATACAAACACACACACACACACACACACACACACACACACACACACACACACACACACACACACACACACAAAAATCAGGATTTTTAAAGTAGTTAAGACTAGATTTAGATTAAATTTAGACCAATGTGTTGATTGATTGGTCAACAGGTATCGCTGATTAAAAACGCGAAGCATAGCATGCAAAGGGAATTAAACGCTGATCACGGAAGCAAGGGCGCCAGCATTTTACCATTACACCAGCTGTATCGCACTATTTTTATCTACGGTACTAGAAACCCTTAGTTGCATGAAGCATTCTTATAGGTTAAACAGTCTCTCCATGTCTTCACTTGTGTGTCAATAACCTCTCAGTTGAATATGTGTATGTACTTAAAAGAGTATATATAGCACTTTCTGCACTTTCTGTTTTTCGCAACATTATTAACAGGCACGTGCAGAAGTGAAGAGACTTTTTTAATGTTTCGTTCACTATGAGTAAAATCAGTGTGATAATGAGATAAGCTGTAATGCCTTTTCATATGTCATCTCTACCAGGACCAGTAGGTGGTCGAGTGGAAAAGTGTTGGTGCCCTCACCGCCATGACCCTTGTTTGAATCCCGTTGCATACTATTTATTGTGCTATATGCCAGTAATGATTATCTATAAATCGATCAACGCTCAAATATAGAAGTAAACTGTAAAACTTAGTGGAGTAACGGAAACATTTGAATACTGTATTCATTTCCAATGTTCTTCATCGTATTGTGTGGTATATAAATGAGGCGTACCAGGTAATAAAGTGCACTTTCAAATTTCTGATAAATTTGGGGTTTTTAGGTGCACCTTATATTCCAGAAATTATAGTAATCGAATGTATTTTGTTGTATAAAATATTAATCTTTGCATTCATTGTTAATAGTTGCTATCACATAGATGTAATTATGCTGAAGTGCCGTTTGGCACTATTAGAAACAACTACAATAATATTACACAAATTATCAAACAAACTTGGTGTATGAATATAAAAAAAAAATGTGTGCCCTTTAAAACTGATTTTCAGGAAATAAAAGCAAATAAAGTAGCCAAAATTTCTGCATTTAATTGAAATTATTGTCTTTTTTTTCTTTAAATGGTCTAGTTTGTTTGTTATTATTTTTTACAGCATCTCGTTGGATTTTTCTCTAAAAATAGTAACTGCTGTACTATACTACTACTAATAATAATATTTAAAAATAAAAACAATGGAAATACACACTCAGGAGATTCATTTTTGAGGCAGATTATTTGGCTCTTTCAGAGTATTATTTTCTTATCCTACTGTTTTTTATAGTGAAAGAAAACCATACTAAAACCAAACAAGTTTATTCATTTCTTGCATATCATAGTCATTTTACTAAAATTATTCTTAAAATATATCTTAAAATAGGTAGAAGAAAAGTATCAGCCTAATTATCTGCAAGTGGAGGAGTGCATCATTTGAAATGTTTTTTTTGTTTGTTTTGTTTTTACACAATTTGGATAAATATTTTCCCCTCAATTTTCTAACATGAAATTTTGCAAACTAATGGATTAAAATAAAGAAACAACACTCGCTAAAGACAGGAAAACAAAATGCAGAAGTTGAATTTCGAATAGTACAAGTTTTGATATGTTTTCTGAGTTATAAACTGAAAAGTACTGATGACAGGTAAAAGTTGTAGGTCAGTTTGTCTAAGTGGGATAGCTGTGTGTGTCACGGTTGCCATGGCGCCCAATTTGTGCCAGCTGCGGCTCGTTGACAGATTGGCTTCCCTTCTGTTTAAGCTCAGTACTCTCACTCACCCTTTGTCAGTCCATCAACGAACCTCTGCACCCGCCAGGCGTGGGTTTTGACTCTGTCCGGTTTCCCCTTTGTGTGTCCTGTCCGGTTTCAATCCCTTCTGTTTCGTCCTGTTTTGATTTCAGTCTCTGGTCTCCAGTGTCTGGTATCGTGCCCGTCATTCTCGTCCTGTCTGATATATGTCTCCAGTCTCCTATATCTGTTAGCAATCCTTTCAATCCCATTCTGTCCGGTATCAACATCATCTAACGATCTCATTGGTCTCTTGCTTTCTGTTGTTCCACGCCAGACTTCTGTCTTTCTTCTTTTGCCCGGCGATCGCCGAATCAAAGGTGTTTTTGTGTTAACGTGCATGGCTGCCCCATTTCTCGTAAAATAAAAGCTCGTGTGAGAAACATCACACATTTGGGTTCTCTTCCTGTTCCGGTTCCTGACAGCGTGTTTAAAAGACCAAACTGTTCATGCAAACTCCTGATATCTTATGATGGATATACAGTAATACGACAATGAATTGCAATGAGCAGAAAATAAAAAGCAGGGGGTTACATGCAAACATCAGCTGAGTAAATTTTAATTTGCTGCATCTTTAATCCACAATTTCACATTTAACATTGATTATAATTAAACGGTACATGAGTAAAGAACCAAAAACCAATGCATACTTGGTTAGCCTGCCATACCACAAGCGGCATAAGAAGTAATTAGTTTGAACATAATCTTTGCGTTATGATTGATTTCATGCAAGGAAATGTCGCACGGCTCAAAGCCGTTTTGAGACGTTTTAACCAGAATAGTGATGCTTGGCCTCTGCTCCGTGACCTGTAAATAATAGATAAATCAATTTTCTTGACTAAAACACTAAATAATAAAGCAATGCTATTTCTATCATTGATGGGTTTTTTTGCGGTCTTGATTGTTGACTTCACTTAGTACAAATCAGCATTGCAAAACACCAGGCCATTTTTCAATTAGAAGGTCCAGATGTTTTTGGAGGCTCCAGTACACACAGGCAGTTGTGAGGAATGCTTTATCCGAGTTGTAATAATCAGTAGAACATCAGCTCCGGGCTCCATTTGTATACTCATGTTTTATTCCAGCCTTCTTTCTAATGCACGGCTTAATTATAGCCAGCGCAGACAATGCCAGACCCCCATAGCTCTGAATGTATTAGTGCGCTGTGTGAAGCTGCAACCATCAAACCCGGTTCCCCCCACCACCACATCACACGCTCATCTCTCCTCTTGCACAATAAAATGGATCGCGCATAATGATATTACATGAGTAAAGTGTAGCAGCCTTCTATTTTATAGAACACATTGAAAGTCCAGTTGTAAAACAAAGGGTTCAGCGTTTTGTCTTACAACACAGAATCCTTCACAGAGAGATTTGTAAATATTTGATGAAACCTTATTGGCAGTGCGCTTCATTGAATTTGGCATTCGGGTGATTAGTTTTATCCTGACTTTAGAACATGGAAACAAGCTAAATAGGTAAACAACAATTATCATGCAGGGCTTGTATTGACTTACAAATAAAACAAATAATCATGTAAGTCTCGTGAAAGGGTCTCAAACTCATGGCCCGGGGCCCAATTGTAGCCCCAGGATGATAGTTTGAGGCCCCAGCTTTAATATGAAAGTTAAAGGGACAGTGTGTATAATGTCTCCACCTGATGTCGCTGTATTTTATTGTGCCACCAAAAATGAATGCTCAACGTGATCAAAACACCCCTTATTCACTTTTGAAAAGAAGATAACTAAGAAAAAAAGAAGACACACATATTTAAAAAAAGAAATAAAGGACAAAAAAAGAAAAATGAAAAAAAACATGACAAAAAAGCAATAAGTCAAAAAGTAAAACTCACAAAAAAGGAAAAGAAAAATGAAAAAAGGGAAAAAGGAAAAAAAAGAAAATGGCAATTTGTATTTCTCTTTATTTCCGCTTTCATTTTTCTTTCCTTATTCTTTCTCCGTCACTATTTCCTTTTTTGTCTTTATTTTCCCATTATTTCCGTTTTATTACCGTTTGTCTTTCTTTGAGAAAAAAAATCGGAGGGTGGTTTTTGCTCGCTTCAGTCTCTGTGGTCTGTAGTCTTCCCTGGACTAATCTTTGCTTGCACTACACATTAAAGGGACATCTAGTGGACACTGTCTCTTTGAGATTAGCAGAACGTTTTTTTCAGCACTGTTTTTGTGGAAATTCCCATTTGTCCCTACCTCACTGGGTTCCTAGCTACAGCGGCCCCCAACTCAATAGAGTTTGAGACCCCTGGTCTAGTGGCATTTATGAGAATCAGTTAAAAAACTAAGAAAGATTGACATTGCTGTTTTTTAGATCAATACTACTATGAGTACTGACCTTTATGTTAGTAACCAATACCTACTACTGTATTAATATTTATTGTTAATCTGTCTGACTTGTGTCTGTTAGGTTTCCCATTCATAAACTACTGGTGTCAGGTCTCATCACCATAACTGTATAATGAAGCACGGCTGGCTTTATCCTCAATAACTGTCATTAGTACGCCTACCTTTCAAGGTAAAACACTTTGATTCTCTCAAAAACTCAAACCGAAGTATCTCTCGTTTGTTATGTTTCTGCCCCATTCATTTGTGGCTGTGTTGCCCTTAAGGCAATCATTTATTTTTCTTTAACAAATAATTGTGTTTAAAATATAATAAAACATTTCAAAGTTATTACAAGTTCATTAAAGGGTGTTTACCATAAATAATACCTATTCATTTGAGCTTTTAGTAAAACGTAAACAAATATTCACACCATGGATTATTTAATGGTTGCATGTCCAATCCGTCTCCATCCATGTTGAAGGATTAACAAGGCAAACCATAAGTTTTGTAAGTGTTTTTTGATGTCTAAACAACTGTATTGAGTGTTGGTTCAGACGCATGTGAATTTTATGCACTTTATTTTTGCGAACATATTGGTAGATGTTCCCAATGAACTGCACTGTATCGTTGCAGTTTTCACCATCAGGGGAAGTACATTAAAGATTCAATTACAAGTCCCCTGTGGTCCCCGTCCTTTTTTAACTGTTTAACTCTGTGTCATATTGATGACAATACAGTATCTTTTAAAGACATTTGTTATTTACTTAATGTAACACCACACATACCAGTACATACAGCTGTTCTTTTAAAGTAGCGAAAGCATCTAAGAAATTGCCATATTTATGAAACTGTGAAAGCAACACCTAGCAGTTTTGCCTGTCTTTCCCTGTTGCCGCGCATTGTTTTGACATACGGCTAGCATTGCTAAAACAAGCATGACCACACTACTGATATGTACTTGAGATAAGGCTATAGTTAAGTAGACAATTAAAACAAGGAGGGAAGACATCAATGAATTTTGAACTTCAGGGAGAACAGGAGAGTACTATACAAAATAACGCTCTGAATACCAAATTCAAATTATGTTCTAAAAGCAATCCCCAGATCCCTTTGTTTTTATTATATCTCAGAGGATACAAAAAGCACACCCTAAAGGCTGTGGAAATTAAGGAACAGCAAAACAATTTGCTAGTCTCATCTCATCTCATCTCATTAGCTGTACTGCTTATCCCTATTAGGGTTGCGGTGGGGCTCGAGCCCATCCCAGCCATCTCAGGCAGGGGACACCCTGAACTGGTTGCCAGCCAATCGCAGCAATTTGGTAGTAGTGATGATTATTTAAACGGTGCATAATAGTCAAAATAACAAACTGGCTTCATATGAAATGTCTTTTGCAAGTGTCTACTATTAAATTTATGAAGGGGACATGTTAAATTTACAAATGTAACTGATCAATCTAACCTTTTAAACAGCCACAGGGTGAAAATTATACATTTAAATTGTGTTCGCCTGAAGAAAATGCATGACTACCATAGTTTGAGGTTGATATTTTTCTACTGGCGTTACCTGTTTGCTTAAAGCAGCAGTGCATATAATTTATCTGTGTAGTAATTTTTATTGCAACATCAATTGAAGCCTGGTCATTCTGTAAGGGGATTACCTCATGTGCGGTCCCTTCTCAAGGTTTCTTCATTTTCCTCATGTTGAGGTTTTTGAGTTTTTCCTTGCCCTCATGTAGGTTTTAGATCAGGGGGTTGTGCAATAATGTGGTTTGCAATAATCTGTGGTGTGTGCAGCCCTTTGAGACTCTTTGTGATTAAGGGCTATACAAATAAACATGACTTGACTTGAATCGCCACATAGTGGTAAAAATAAACTGTCATTAATTTAAATTATTATCAAAAAACAAGAACTAACATACAAACGTGCAATTTTTAAAAATACTTGTTAGTCGACAAATTTGCATTTATTTATTGTTATTTAGTTGAGGCTCAAAGCACGGCGGTGCAGTGGTTAGCGCAGAGGTGGCGAACAAGTTTGTCAGAAGGACCAGAACAGAACAGGAAACCCCAGAGCGTTAGTTACAGTTCTTTATTTAGGGAAGCGTACAGGGCTAGCGGGAGACGCTGAGCCAAGAGGTAGAATGACGTGCACGCCGTAGCACCTCTCTCGTAGGCGGCCGTTCCCCAAAGACGCGCTCTTCCCGTGAGGTGATTAATGGCAAACGCTACCTTAGCTGCTTCAGTGGCAAAGTTGCGTGGCTGGAGATCAAATATGAACCTACAATTTACTATGAACGGGCGGATCTGAGAGGGATCTCCCCCAAACTTCTCTGGAGCGCCCACCCGTGGCTCAGCGAATCCAGCGCCGAACAAACCGGGAGAGGGCGGGGCAGGATTTCGCCACCCGGACCCCGAAGGAGCGCTGTCGGTGTCTGGCACCGATGAAGCGGCTTGTTGGACCATTGTTTGCGAGAGGTTTGACCAGTCTTGATGTAGCCAATCCAATTCAAGCCGTTGCTGACTCACTTGCTGAGCCAGATTGGCGACATCGTAAGCGGCTTGCCGAACTGCATTTTTTGCAGAAGAAATATGCTGCTGGTCCTGGCTTTCGTAGTCGTCAGAGGGCAAATGTACGAACGCGGGGTCCATTCTGGTCTGAGGATTCTGTCAGAAGGACCAGAACAGAACAGGAAACCCCAGAGCGTTCGTTACCGTTCTTTATTTAGGGAAGCGTACAGGGCTAGCGGGAGACGCGATGGCTGTCGGACGTCAGCAGCGTAGCCGTGAAGACAGCTTCGGAACACGTAGCCAATCGGAGTGCGGAAGTCTAGCAGGTCAAGTTTACCGGGACTGGAGAGAAGATCGTAGCGTGGGACGGAAGCAGGTCGGATCGGAGGCAGGCAGAAACAGGTAAACAGATCAAGACGGAACAGGTAATCAGGAGAGTCATACAGGGAACAAACGTAATCCTCAGACCAAGAGGTCTCAGCATAGCGTGCTTAAAAAGGGAACATAAACCATTCAGAAGGCGTCCACGTGATAGCTCCAGGTGACTCTAGTTAGCAAGCACGACAAAGTTTGACACGAAGAGCCGACATTTTTAACTGTGAGAGTCAAAGAGTCACACCACGCACTTGAGACTGTCTTTTTACCTGTCCTTTCAAGGTGCTCAATTTTTGCTTGCGTAGTTCAGTACCTTTGGGGAATTCCGTGTCAACATTAGCATGGGCTGTGCTAAAATGACACTGAAGATTTGAAGTCTTGAAATGGGATATTATGGTACTGCATAATAAACAGTGATTTGCCATTCCGTTCAACAAAAAAGTAAGCATCTTCCCATTCTTCCTGAAATGCCCTGTGTTCATCTTTATATTTCCGTTTCGCTTTGCATTTTGCCATTTTGACCATGAGGGTAACAGTCTGCACGCTCATGAAATGTTTACTTAATTTCCCGGCATTAGACGTAACCTACACAGATGATTGGCAGTCAGTTATGCATTAAAAACAACAAATCTGTTAAATTAATTTCAACATAATATTTATTATTTGTTATTAACTTTTTAAGGGAAAAAACTAAACATGAAACTAGGCAACGAGCTCGGTTAGCGCGTGTGCAGCACAGTTCTGAGGCCATGAGATAAAACCTGCTTGTGTGGAGTTTGCATGTTCTCCCCGTGCTTGCGTTGGTTTACTCCGGGCACTCCGGTTTCTCCCACATTCCAAAAAAATGCATGTCAGGTTAATTGGCCTGTCCAAATTTTCCTTTGGTGGTAATGAGCGAGTGTATTGTCTGTCTCTGTTTGCCCTGCGACTGGCTGGCAACCAGTTCAGGGTGTGCCCTGCCTACTGCCCGAGGATGGCTGGGATGGGCTCCAGCACCCCCGCGACCCTACCGAAGATAAGCGGTGCAGATAATGGATGGAAGGATAGATAGTTGAGGCTCAGCTAGAGGGGGCTAACGTGATTAGCTGCCATCTTGCTTGTTATTGTTCCTCTTTTATTATTTTTGCTGTTTTTTCTTACCTTTTTTTCCCTTTTTTCTTCTCTCTTTCCTCACTTTTTCTTTAACTTTCACGTTTTTACATTACATTTCATTTTTCTTTTTTTCTTTTCTTTTTTCTCATTTATTACAATTTCATTTTATTTCTTCCTCTCTCTTTTCATTCTTATTTGCACTCTTTTTTTTACGTACTTATTTTTCAGAGGCTATTCAAAAATTGAGAAGGAAATGTTGCAGTTTAGCCACTTTAAGTCTACGTAGTTTGTATCCTTCTTTTTAGTTGCATGACACAATACAGTGACATCAAGTGCTTAAATATTACATACTATCCCTTTAATGTATTTGCTCTGGCTACTTAATAAAAAAAATCGAACACAAATGCATTCTGGCATCCCATACTTGGAGAGGTCACAAGCCCCGTTCTAAAACAGCGAATCCTCAAACACTCCTCCCCCCACACACACATATACACACACACAACAATGACAGTAAAAGCTGCCCAGCGCGAAAGAAATATTCTTATTTAGATGACGGCTCGGCGAGGGCTCCAGAAGTGAAAAATACGATGTGGTGCGAAGCGCATTGAGTGCGACTCGGATGCTGGCCGCTTTGCAGAAAGGCAATCAGATCTGGCAGTGGTGTGTAAAGATACTTATCTGCCTGGAGAGGATCTCAACACCATCTTTCTGGAAAAAATGGATATCAATGCTGACAACGGCGTGTCAGTGCTGTATATTCACAACATCTGATCTCAATAGGGTGAAGTCCTTTCAAAATGGTGGAAAAATGAAGAGATATTCCAAAGTAAAAGGCCATATTGTGTGATGTGTATAAACTCTCAAGCAGAGCTGAACATAAGGGCGCGGGTAGGTCAGACTTTTTAGCATTGCTCACCAAACGAAAATTACTATATGTATATATATATATAAATACTACTAGAGGAAAACTACAGGAATGTCTAACTGAGAGCTTAAATATAGGGACCTAATATATAATTTTGCTTTCTTTATGAAAAGAAAGAAAGCCATCTGCTGCTATTCTATCAGTGCCTCCCTCATGTCCCTTTCCTCCCATGGTTTGTATGTGCCTTGCCATAAGTGTATTTGGTTTGTAACTTTATTTGCTACCTTTTTTATTATGTTTTTATATTATTTTAACCAGTGAGTGTGTCCATATATTTGGTGTTCCAAGTCGTTGGGTTGGAATAGGAAGGGGTTTATTATCATATTGTACTCTGAATTCAAATAGTAGTTTTAGTGACAATTCACTTGCTAAAAACTGCTACATTTTGATTTGGTTTGGCAATACATATTGCAGTAAAGTACCACTACAACAATACTATGAAACAAAATACTACTACCGAAATACGACAAAAATACCACGACTGAAATACTACTAATTATTTTCACCAATACAAAAAAAAAACACTACACTAATACAACAAAAAATACTACAAAAGTAAGTATAAAATTAGGTGCTCAAACAGGGACATAATATATTATTATGCTTTTATTGGGAGTGTTTTAAAGCCAATTTGATGACAATATTATAACACATATTGTATTACTATTTAAAAACAAATATAAAAACATATAATATTTACATGTCTGTATGTATATTTATGCATAAATGTAAATGTGAAATACTGGATAGGTCTCTGGAGCATTGGCCAAATTTTTTAAACCCGATTCGGCCCTGGCTTCAAAAGTTTTCCCCCTCACTGCTGATTCCCAGTTTCTTGCCAGAAATGTTGTGGGTAATGTTGTTTCACAAACGTTCTGCCATTTTTTTAAATCTCAAAATAAATATGCCAATTGTGTTTGCTCCTCTTGACATTTATGAATCCAGTGTCAAAACAAACTACGTTAACCCTTGGGGATTCGAGAAATATGACAATACTCTACTAAAGAGATATTTTGGCAGCGACAAAAGCACTCTTGGAGACGCTATTCCTGCAAACGTAGAATTATTGCCCAAGCGGTGAAATGACTTCAGAATTTCAGCGTGCAGTGTTAATCAGATTTTCCCACTGGAGCTGTAGTTCATTGTCATTGCTAATGGAGCTTCCTCTGCAGGTTGTTGCTCTTCACTAAATTAGCGTGAAGTCTTATCCCCAAAACATTGACTAATACTGCACTTAATCTTCGAAACTCTCAACTCCGGTGAAAAATCTCATTCGGAATGACACTGATGCATCGGAGCTCTCCCAAGGATTGCATTCATCACGTTGCTGACAAAATTAATCTCGACAGACTCCAACCAAATTACACCTGAGTTCACACCCACAGCTAACCACAACATTTAAATAATAGATCGTATTTATCAATGATATCAAAATGTTTTAAGGTGCGATTTTGTCATGTCCATTTGCAAAAGGACATATTTATAACAAGGAACAAATGTCATGTTCAATGTCTCTGACTCGGGATACACGGAAAGTTAGCTTAATTTAAAATCTGACGTATAATGAAAAAAAAAAAATCCTCTAATTTACACTCGCTCTTGATAATAAAATTAGTCCGGATCCTGAAGATTGTCCAAACTCTGAGGTAAGAGAAGTAAATGTTGTGTTTTCTTAACATGATAATGGCATGAAAAATACCCATCTTTAGTGCTGCTGAGCCAAAACAGACACACGCTATTTATCTTCCAAATGAACCCATTTTTCACCATTAATTAAAAGACGTTGAGATGAAGGAGAACATGGATGAAGGAGAGCAATTGTTTCGGATGCCAATGGTCATTCATTTCGCTTTGGCTTCTGAAAGACGAGCCTTGTATGAACACAGTACGGGTGTGAGATGGGATTGTTTGCATTGTGCTCACATGTCACACGATTTAAAGTCTTCTCCTGAGTGATGTGGAGGCAGGAAAGCCAGTGCCTTACCTGTCATCATTGAAATATAAAATTGAAAAAATGTTCAGAGGTCATGGGTTTGAACCCAGTTACTAGCCTTCCTGTGCGGAGTTTGCATGTTCTCCACAAGCTTCCTTGGGTTTCCTCCGGGTACTCCCACATTCCAAAAACATGCATTTCAGGTTAATAGGCCAGTCCAAATTGTCCCTAGGTGTGAATGAGCGAGTGAGTTGTATGTCTCTGTGTGCACTGCAACTGCCTGGCAACCAGTTCAGGGTATCCCATGCCTACTGCCTGAAGATAGCTGGGGTGGGCTCCAGCACCCCTGCGACCCTACTGAGAAAAAGTGGTACAGATAATGTATGGATGTTAAATGGTGATTTGTATTCAATGTTTAGGTTATTTCTAAACTAACATCACAATTTGTGTATGTTTTTTTTCATAATCACTGAATTATCACTGAATATGATGAACACAATCAGTATGTAATGTATTACTGTGCTGAGCAGATGCAGAGTGACACATGCAATTCTCTAGTCTCCAGGCTGAGGGCGATAGTGAGACCAAAGATTGTGATTTGGCGCACACCTCAGCCCCAAACAATAGAACAATATCTTACCATCACCATCCTAAACAAGCGGGAAAAACTCGCTAAAACATATATAGCTTGCCAGTTGCATTGAAATATGGGCACTTGTATTGCACTTGCTAAATGTTATCCCACTACTTTTCTTTGCACAATTGTTAAAATGCACAATTTTTTAATGCACTATTATCCCAATTTAAGCCAGCTTCCAACAATAACCTTGTAAATATTGTTTTATATACATGGCAGAGTTGGCACCAGTCCAAATGTTGTCATCCCAGTTCTTTTTCCGTCTTCCTCTCCTTACCCCTTGAACTGTGCAATGGAGAATGATCTTGGCCAGTTCTGATAATCTTGGGACGTGACCATATCACTAAATTTTCCCTCTGCGCAGAGTTGGCAACAGTTCTTTGCAGCGTCCAATGTGCCCTCTGATGGTGTTGCGCAACGTTGATTCCTGTAGCATCACATCTCCGTGGCCTGGATTTTCTTTTCCCCTTTTGTTGTGAGAGGAAGCGTAGAGGAAAATGGAAGTAACCAGCGCTTGCATGAGTCTGCTCTTTGATTTAATTGCTATGTTCTTGTCCCTCCAGATGGGTTTAAGTCCGGCAAGTGCAGCTGTGGTTTGATCGAACTTAGCCACGATTTTCTGGTTCCGGCCCCTCTTCTGATAGGAATGCTCCAATTTATTTAAATTTGGTGTTAGGTTTTAGCTCTCTGTGGTCAATAGTGATTTTTGTGGTTATACCTTGGGGATTGTTTTTTATCTGTGCTGATTTCCATCTCATACTGGCTTCATGATTTTTTTTTATTGGCATACATTTTCCCTAATAAAGCAAGATTACCTATTACCTGTGATTTTTTTTTTTACAAAAAAGAGCTGCACATAGACTTAATTAATAGTTTAAGCAGTCAGCAAGAAGCTGCTGACGGGCGGGATACGGCGGTCCCTAGTGACTCCTTGGCTCTTTTAAAAAAATGTTTGATAATGGAAAATTATATGGTTTCTGTGGGAGTACAAATATGACATAAACAGGATATATAAACAGTTTTGGATGCTTGTTTTTGTGGCTCCCAATTTTTTTGGGCTCGTTTAATATTTTGGGTTGCCAACCCATGGGTTAAGGTGAAACATTAATCCATCCATCCATCCATCCATTATTTGCACAGTTTATCCTCAGTAGGGTAGCAGGGGTGCTGAAGCCCATTCCAGCTATCTTCGGGCATTGGGCAAGGGACACCCTAAACTGGTTGCCGGCCAGTTGCAGGGCACACAGAGACAGACAACTCACTAGCTCATTCACACCTTGGGACAATTTGGCCTGGACAATTGACCTGACATGCATGTTTTTGGGAATGTGGGAAGAAGCCGTAGTGCCCGGAGGAAACTCAAGCAAGCATGTAGAGAGCATAAAAAATCCACACAGGAAGGTACAATCTCATGACTTCAGAACTGTGCCGCACACGCGATAACCACTGCGCTGCCGTGCTGCCTAAGGTAAAACAATAAAACCTTATTTTCCTTTTTATTTTAATTCTTTTAATTACCATAAATTCCGGACTATAAGCCGCTACTTTTTTCCCAAATGTTCAGCCCTGCGGCTTATCCGGTGAAGCGGCCAATTCATGTCATTTTTCAAACGGCCGCTCATGACGAGGAAGACTTCAACTTCTTAGATTATGCAAAAATTGTCTATATGACTAAGGGTCTTTCAGACGCCTCTCATAGCGACAATTATAGAGAGGAAGATGAGGACGGTATACCGTGAAATTATCAATAACAGTATGCTTCTTTAACAGATACGTTTGATACGTTTGATACGTTGCGTGCGTGTTCATAGTAGCATGTTGGTACCTTTCAAAGGCACGGTTTGGGATGAAAGTTATATTATTATTATTAAAGCTTTGAAAACTCTCTCTGGTGTACCTTCTTTCTTTGTAAATAAGTGTAACCATGTATAATATGTATTTGCAACTGTATATTTTTGTAATGTATTTATCTGTATTTATTTGAGACACTTATGCTGATTTTCACGAGCGAATAAGAAAGAAGGGGCGGAGCAAACGCGGGCTGATGGGAACTGGGGACGGGTAAAGGTGAGTGTTTGTGAACGCAGGAGACAATAGTGGATATATATTTTTCCCACCCTTACCTTTGGAAATATACACTTTTTCTTCCTTGGATTACTTTTAAAGGTTACCCCGACTCTGTGGGTCTGCATCAAATCATAAGTATCATGCTCTGTCCACTCCACGCATTGGTCCGGTATTGCAGTATCACTGGGAAATATGCAATTGTGGATGTGCTTGGTGGCTGTTGAGATTGTCGTGTTTGTTTTGCTGCTGTTGGTGTCGGTGGATTTGTCCAGACCGAGGACAATCGACTTTGGCTTGGACGGATCTATTGACACTAACAAAGATGTTATATAATGAAATTGTGAATATGCTTGATTGCTAATAAGATTTTCGAGAGGGTTTGTTCAAACCTCACTTTGTGTTTGCTGTTAAAAACGTAATATTGGAATATAATATTGTGAATGTGCTCAATTGCTGTTGAGATTGTCATGATTGTTTTCTGTTTTTAGTGTCAATAAATTTGTTCAAACCAAAAAATAGCCATGATCTTTGATTTTTGCATTTCGGAGATGGATTAAGAGCTTGCTCTGTCCACTCCACGCATCGGCCCGGTATTGCAGTACCTCCGGGAACGGTGCATTCGCAATGATCGCAGCAAGGCTTTAGGGCTCGGACCTTAGCTTGGCCTCTTGGCTAAGAGTAAGTGTCCCGGCTCCTAGGCTTTGTAGCGTATTTTGACCTGACCGATTACGGATAATGAATAACGAAGACAGAACAATAACCCTTAAAAACCCCCATCTGTGTTTTGCTGCTGTTGGTTGTTGGTGTCGGTGGATTTGTTCAGACCGAGGATAATCGACTTTGGCCTGGACGGATCTATTGACACTAACAAAGATGTTATATAATGAAATTGTGAATATGTTTGATTGCTAATAAGATTTTCGAGAAGGTTTGTTCAAACCTCACTTTGTGTTTGCTGTTAAAAACATAATATTGGAATATAATATTGTGAATGTGCTTAATTGCTGTTGAGATTGTCATGATTGTTTTCTGTTTTTAGTGTCAATAAATTTGTTCAAACCAAAAAAATATCTTTTTCGAGGTTTGTTCAAACCTCACTTTGTGTTTGCTGTTAAAAACGTCATATTAGAATATAATGTTGTGAATGTGCTTAATTGCTGTTGAGATTGTCATGATTGTTTTCTGTTTTTAGTGTTAATAAATTTGTTCAAACCCCAAAAAAAAAATACATATCTTTGATAGTTCCACGGCCATTTGGCCAGGACTTTGACTCAATTCCTTAAATGGGAGCAAGTGTCTCGGCCTATTGGCTTTGAAATGTATCATGAAATGACTAATAAAAGATAGTGAACGATTGATAAAGAATATATATCAAATACATTTTAGAAAATCCCCCCGTCAACAGAATAGTTCATTCAAAAAACATCCATTATTTACTGTGGGCGCATGCGGCTAATATACCGGTGCGGCTTGTGTATGTACTAAGTCGGTTTTCCTCCCGAAATGCGGTGGGTGCGGCTTATAATCAGGTGCGACTTATAGTCCGGAATTTACGGTATGTATTTCTTTCTTTACCTGCTAGACAAATACTGAATAAGATGTAGGTTTATTTATTTGTAAGTCTGACTGTTTCTTCAGCAGAAATGAACCTCACAGAACATCACTGCTTCTCTTTACAATTTAAGTCACGGGTCACAATGGGTTGAAAAATTTAGTTAATGGGCCAGGACAGGAGGAAAAAAAAAGATTATTTTTGTATAATAATAATAATAATAATTTCCTTTGTATTGTCATTCTTTGTAAGAACGAAATCTGCTGATATATAGTCTCTAATCCGATACTTCAGCAATACATGAAGAAAACAAAGGCACATGTGTGGGTGATACAAAACAACACATTTTCACTAGTAGAATTTTAGTTATCAATATATGTAGTGTCATTATATTTTCACTGATTGCCTTTGGAATGCCGGATTGATCAGCCTGCCGGGTCCCATGTGGCCCACAACCGTAGTTTGCCCACCCCTGATCTATAAGGGCAGAAACAGGTATGTTTATAAAAAAAGAATTCTCTCTGTATTCACTCACAACAACATTTTTTCCATGATAGTCTTGAAAGTGTGGGCATGTCAAACTAATTAATAAGAGAATAGCATTTCACAAATCATCCCTTTAATTAGTTGGATGGTCGCCGCTTGCAAACAATGAAACAGGGGTGGGGGAACAAGCCGGAGCGAGGGCGGAGGAATAAGGAGGGCCGGGGGCTGTCTCAGTGTTTGGGAAGGCTGGGGAGGAAGCTGGCGCGAGGGGACCCACACAGTCAGTGCCGCCCCAGGCAGCCTGCACAGCACACCAAGGTGCCGCTGGCAGCTGGAGTCCTTCTCCAGCTGCTTGCAACAAAATTTCAATTCATCATATTAATTCTTCAGGCTTTAAATTTGCATAAAAAATACAAAAAAATATATAATTATAGTAATTAGATGTGTATTACAATTTGTATTGATTGGTATCATTTTTGCTGTTTTAATTATAGTCTACAAAATACCAGTTTTAAAAGAAAAGTCAATGATTTAAGTGTAAGGTTGCACAACATATTTTGTCGAAAATAAATTAGTTTCATGTACATATCAAATAAATCTGTGGACTTTACTCATTTCTAGTGCTTTTTAAAGGTAATGTACTGAATTTAGAATGATGGACTCGTTGCTGCCATCTCATGGCTTCTGTCATCATTGCAGCCCTAGTCAGTTTGTTCATGATGCAGGTGCTGGTATGTGCATTTCTTAGATTAACTCGAATAAACTCTTTTTTTTTACATCTTTCATGGAGTTTGGGTTGATTTTTTAACTTTACTTGAAGCAGGACTTTTCTTACTTTTGCCATGTTCATGCTACACTAACAATTATAAACAAAACAAAAAATGCAGGAAAAAGCATCACTCACTCTCCAGCACTCCCCCAGTCCCCATTCCTCCTACTTAAAGTATTTCCTCCAAACAGCTTTCCTAAAAGTAAAATAAAAGCAGAAAGACACAGAGCAAAAAAAAAGCATGAGGGCTTTTTGAACTCAGTTGGGTATTGATAACACATACTAAATAGAGAAAATTTAACTCTCAACTTTTTAAAGACATCTCAAACGCACCCCAACTTTGATGATCATTTGCGCACAGTATTTTTCAAATCTTTCCACAAAACTCTATACGATTGAGGTCCGGACTTGGGCTTGGCCCATCTAAAATCTTTATATTTTTAGTTTTAAACCATTCCTCTGTAGATTTTGCCATATTTTTAGGGTCGTTGTCCTGCTGGAAGATGAACCTGCTCCCCATTCTCAGGCATCTTGCTGACTCAAACTGATTTTCTTCCAGAATCAACCTGTATTTGGCTCCATCCTTCTTCCCATCAACCATAACAATCTTCCCAGTCCCTGCTGAAGAAAAAAAAAATGATGTTGCCACAACCATGTTTTACAGTGGGGCTGGTGTTTTAGGAGTGATACGCAGTGTCACTCTTCCGCCAAATGTAATGCTTTGCATTTAGTCAAAAATATTCCATTTTAGTCCAAGCTGACCAGAACACCTTATTCCACGTGTACTTTGTGTCTCCCATGTGGCTTCTTGCAAACAACAAATGGCCCTTAATATGGTTTTCTTTCAGAAAAGGCTTTCTCCTTGCCACGATTCCACACAAGGCAGATGTATTCAGTGTATCACTAATGGCAATTTTATGCAAATATTGTCCCACCTCAGTTGTGTATGCCTACAGGATATCCGATGTGTCATGGGTCCCTTGGTCGCCTCTCTGATTAGTTTTCTTCTTGTTTGGGCCAAAGGTTTTTAGGGACGGCCAGGTCTTGGTAGGGTTTTTTGCCAGACACAATCCATGTCTTGCCGTGTGTTCAACTTCCGGGATTCGGACTGAGTATTTAAATGAAGAAAAAAAAGAGTTCAAGAGAGCAGTTCAGTTGAGGGCTTTTATTACAAAGTTACAAACAAAATAAAACTGATTATTTCCTGGGCCTGTTGATCAGGATGAGGTCATCCCTCAAAATGGTAACGAAAAAAATAGCTCGCCACTGTTTTGTACGAAAGGGGTGTGGATTCACACAACAAAATGGAAAATTAAAATTTCCTAGGCAAAGTAAGAGGGTCATATCTTCACAAGAGACCTATACTAAGACTAGACACACAGGTAGAAAAGCACCGAAGGAAATAAAGGATACATTGAAACAAATGAATACAGCAAGTTAATACTTTATTCAAATTTGTGGATAAACATATTGTGCATTTATAACAAATAAATAAATGGTGTAATTGTCAAAGTAATGATGTGATGATTGAATAATAAAGCAAATAGAAGTGGAAAACTGATTACATAATCATGGGCATATTTTAACGATATGACAGTTTGCAGTGCTTTTATGCCCTCTCCATTTTGATATGTTTGCTCTCACAATGCTCTTTGAGATGCGTACATTTTGTGAAAACTTTTTGTATCCCATTTCTCTTTTGAACTTGTTCCCAATTTGATCCTGAAACTGCCCAGTGTGCTCTTTATATTCATAATGCTGCCTGTTCTACAGTGTCTGCTTTCACAGACCTCTCAGCCCATTACAGATCAGTTGCATTTAAGGTGAGACTTAATCTATCTATCTATCTATCTATCTATCTATCTATCTATCTATCTATCTATCTATCTATCTATCTATCTATCTATCTATCTATCTATCTATCTATCTATCTATCTATCTATCTATCTATCTATCTATCTATCTATCTATCTATCTATCTATCTATCTATCTATCTATCTATCTATCTATCTATCTATCTATCTATCTATCTATCTATCTATCTATCTATCTATCTATCTATCTATCTATCTATCTATCTATCTATCTATCTATCTATCTATCTATCTATCTATCTATCTATCTATCTATCTATCTATCCATCTAATGCACTCTGTCTGTAATTGTTAGTCATTGAAGTCGACATTGGATCATTCGGGACAATCAGAATTTCTGGAGTCAATTGGCTGAGCTGAGAGATCAGAGGTAAATATTTTTCCAAAACCTACTTTCATTTTTTTCATCGTAATGATAACATAAATTGTTCAAATAATTTGATTCTATTCTTTGATTGTGCCTCACATGTTGTTGATCCTTAGAAAACTTTTTCAGTCTTTTAGCTTTAAGTTCAAAGCATGAAATGTGGCAATATGACTAAAGGTATTTAGGGGTGATAACATACTTCTGCTAGGCACTGTATACCATGGTATGGTATCTCTTAATGTATTTTTAAATCCAATGTGCCATATAGTCCAGTGCGTCTTGTATTTGAAAAACACATGTCAAAAGACTATTTTTGGGGGGTCCGCCTTTAAGTGTTGAAAATACAGTATTATTTAAAATATGTAGTCTAGTTCCAGAGGGCCCATTAGAAGAACTTCTAACTTGAAACATTTTTGAAAATTAATGTATGGTCATCGTTTGAGAGTCAAATATTAACATTTGCAGCCTTTATTTAACCACTTTCCTTTCCTTTTTCTGATATAATGAGACACATTTATTTCATAATTACACATGTAGCGCATTGTTAGAATTCATGTGTGTGAAGGAGCTCCCCTTCTTTTTCTCAAGACTGAGGTTGCACGGTGCCTGTTATCAATTTTCAATGATTTAAACGGGTGAAGTTCTTTTTCCTCTTATCTGATCTTTTAAAGGGCAATGAAAAGGCCCATCTTTTCATTGAGACCCATCCTCAATCACTGTTAATGTTAGCCCCATGTACACATAAGAGGGCTGATAAAGAATCATTAGTCTCGTTAATGGAATCAGTGCCCAATCCCTCCATCCTTTTCCATTGAAAAGCTCTCCTTATTTCAAAGTTGTTCTGCTTTATTAAAGCTCATTACCATTTCCCTTTTAATAAGCACTCTTTAAAGTCATTACCTGCAGTGGAGTTAAAGGCTCGCCTATTAAAAGGTTACTTTAATGTGAAAAATGTCCTCGCGATATACTCAAGTTAATTACTATTGGATACTGGTTTTGTTTTAATTTAATACCTAAACCTTAATGAAAGGTATGTTGCTCCACAATAAAGAAAGATGAAAAGAAAAAAACGGTTCCCATTCATATAGAATTTTTTTGTTATCTCTTGTCATATATCGTCGTCACTAATTAACATTTTCGCTTCTTTTAATTACAGCAGCCCCATGTTGTGAGGAATAGCAATGGACACTTACTTTCCTTGTTTAATGGCAATGGAAAGATTTTTTTGTCAACCTACCCCTACGGCCTCCTAAAACTTCCTATTTGCAAACAATCTTTTTCAATTGAGATATTAATCTTGATTTAATTATTTAATAAAAAATAATTATTTAATACAACAGCAAAACTAAAGAGCTAGATTATGTAATTTATCTTATGTCAGATATGTTGTCATATGAGTCTGTTTTTATTTTACTAAAGATGTATAATTATAATACTTAATTACTCACTTACTTACTTTAATATACATTTTTTGTTTGTGTATAAGTTTATTATTTACTTTATTGTTTAATAAGTCAAGTCAAGTTACGATTATTTGTATATCCCTTATTCACAAGTCTCAAAGGTCTGCACAAAACACAGACTATTACAAACAACAGACTATTTTTACACCACCCCCTGATCTAAACCTTACATGAGGGCAAGGAAAAACTCAAAACCTCAGCATGAGGAAAATGAAAAACTTGAGAAGGGACAGCACATGAGGGAACCACCCCTACCAAGATGACCAAGCTACAATGAATGTTGCAATACACAAACATCGTCAACATGAAACAGGCCATTCTTAAGCTATAAAATACTAGTGTTTTTTTAAGTCTAGATTTAAATAGTTACACTGAGGTTGCAGATAGAATCTCAGAGGGCAGAGCATTCTAAGGCACTGGGGCTCAAATGGAGAACGCTCTCAAACCTGTGGATATATTCTTGGGATCACATTTTCCAAGTGAACCTTTCGAACCGAAAATATGGTTGAAGCATATTTTTGTATAATGACAATAGAACGGAGGCAGCACGGCAGCGCAGTGGTTAGCGCATGTGTGGCACAGTTCTGAGGTCGTGAGATCAAACCATCCTGTGAGGAGTTTGCATGTTCTCCCCGTGCTTCCATGAGTTTCGCCCGTCTTGAAGTGAAGCCACTGTCCTGTGATAAAGAGGAGTTCTGGGAATTCCGAGCCTATTCGCTGACGTGTCATTCAGACACAACTCTGTACGGTCTCACGCAAATACTACCTACAAGTGGAATTGATTAAACACCTTGTTATTTTTTTAAGATTAAAAAAAGAAAAATTAAAAGAAGTAGTGTTGCAGTGATGTACAGTATGGTAAGGCAGGTGGGTCAGAGCCAACAACATATAGAAATATAAAATTAGAAATAAATATACTGGTCAAATGTCTTTAGTAGGGCAGCACCGCGGCTCAGTGGTTAGCGCATCCATCGCACAGTGTTGAGGTTATGGAACGAGCCTTCATGTGCGGTGTTTTCAAGTTCTCCCCGTTCTTGCGTGAGTATCTTACGGGCACTCCGGTTTCCTCCCACATTCCCTAAAACTTGCATGTCAGGCAAAATTGTTCCTAGGTGTGAATGAGTGAGTGAGTTGTCTATCTCTGTTTGCCCTGCGACTGGCTGGCAACCAGTTCAAGGTGTCCCCTGCCCACTGCCAGCACACAGCTGGGATGGGCTCCAGCACCCCCGCCACCCTACTGAGGATAATCGGTGTAGATAATGGATCGATGGATGGACAACAGACTCTTAAAATCACATTTTAAAATGACAGGGAGCCAAAGTTGGTTAGCTGAAATCAGGGTAAAGTGATTAAACTTTTGTCTTAGTTAAAAGCTTTGCTGTTGCATTTTGTGCCAGGTGCAGGCTCTTGATGCTCGATTATGGGCGACTGGAGAGTCTTATAGTACAGTAATCAAAACGGGATGTAACAAACGCTGGGATTATAAACTTTCATCAGACTGAGAAGGAATAGGGCAAATTTTAGAAATGTTGCGAAGATGGAAAAAAGCTGTTCTATTAATTTTCTTAACGTGTATCTGGTAGGACAACATTAGGGTCTAAAGTGACACCTAGATTTTTGCCTGAGTCACTCTGGATGATATGACATTTGTCAATGTTCAGAGAAGTGCTTGAGAACAAATCACGGCATTCAGATGGATCATCCATATTTTTATCGCAGTGAAAGGGTTTTGTAATTTACACAATTAAGTGGGGCATATGCCTCCATTGGAAGATACAGTGAGTTTCATCTGCATAGCAATGTAATCTGATATTATACTTGCTAATCATATCACCTAACAGAAGGATATACATGCTGAAAAGAAGGGAATCGAGTACTGAGCCCTGCAGGACGTCACAGGTAACGCTAAAGGGTTCAGAGGTCCATCCATCCATCTATTATCTGCTTATCCTCATCAGTAGGGTCGCAGGGGTGCTGAAGCCCATTCCAGCCATCTTCAGGCAGTGGGCAGGGGACACCTTGAACTGGTTTCCAGCCAGTCGCAGGGCACACTGAGACGGACAACTCACTTGCTCATTCACACTTAGGGACAATTTGGACCAGCCAATTAATCTGACATGCATGTCTTTAGAATGTGGGAGGAAACTGGAGTGCCCGGAGAACATGCACAGGAATGTTTGATCCCATGACCTCAGAACCGTGACACACACGTGCCAACAACCGCCATATATATATATATATATATATATATATATATATATATATATATATATATATATATATATATATATATATATATATATATATATATATATATATATATATATATATATATATATATATATATATATATATATATATATATATTGAACTTTATGACCTTTTCCCACATTTCTCACTTCAAACATAAAGATATAAAACTGTAATTTCTTGTGAAGCATCAACAATAAGTGGGACACAATCATGAAGTGGAACACACTTCATTGGATATTTTAAACTTTTTTAACAAATGAACAACAACAAAACTGGGTGTGCGAAATTATTCAGCTCCTTTACTTTCAGTGTAGCAAACTGTGTCCAGAAGTTCAGTGAGGATCTCTGAATGATTCAATGTTGATCTAAATGATGAACGATGACAAATGGAATCCGCCTGTGTGTAATAAAGTCTCTGTATAAATGCACCTGCACTATGATAGTCTCAGAGGTCTGTTTAAAGCACAGACAGCATCATGAAGAACGAGGAACACACCAGGCAGGTCCGAGATACTGTTGTGGAGAAGTTTAAAGCTGGATTTGGATACAAAAATATTTCTCAAGCTCTAAACATCCCAATGAGCACTGTGCAAGCAATAATATTTAAATGGAAGGAGTATCAGACCACTGCAAATTTACCAAGATTGGGCCGTCCCGCTAAACTTTCAGCTCATACAAGGAGAAAACTTATCAGAGATGCAGCCAAGGGGCCCATGATCACTCTGGATGAACTACAGAGGTCTACTGCTGGTGATGTTTGTGATGATGGTGAAAATGAAACAAAAACTTGATAATTGGGTATGCAAAAACATAGAATTGAATTTTTATAAGGACGAAAAACAGACATGTACTGAACAACTCATAGTTAGGGAAGACAAGTGGGAGCTTGATGCTGGCCAAAGCTCTTCGTTCTTGTCTTATTAATGCACGGTTTAGGCTACTTAGCATTGGATGGTCCTGCTGCCTGTGGGCGGACCCACTCAAGCAGCAGGTCCAGAGATACTCAGTATGATGGACAACACACACCATAAAACAGTGAGTTGTCACCATGAGCAACTATGAGAGTTATTGTTATTATAATACATATCCTTATTTTATAGTATACTGAAAAAGTATGGAGACACCAATGATTATAATGATGACGGTGAAATAGTGATAGTGAGGATAAAGATGATGAGGAGACCGTGCATCCACAGAACCCATGTACATTTGTATATCCATAAGGTGTTTCTTAGATGTAAATGCAATTGTAGTTTTGTTTTTATCACTTTCAAAATAAAGTGACATTCATTCATTCATTCATTCATTTATTCATTGATAATAATTTAAACAATCGAGCAACAAAGGCATAAGTAAGTGAGAAAACGAAATACTGTACTAAATTATATAACATATGACGGCTTGTTTCATGTGATATTGTCTTTTAGGGGCACACATTTGCCTCCAGTGAGAGTTAAAAACTCATTGTGAACTCCTCAAAAGCAAAATTGAGTTGTCAGCTAATCTGCAATAATGGGGTGCTTTCCAGCTCGTATTCCACTTGAGGTCTTGGGGTCTCTTGATGAAAGATGACCTTTTTGTTTTATATGGTTTGCATTTTCATGTCGAAAATGGGACTTTGTGAGCACTCAATTAACTACACACAGGGTTTGCACACCTTTTTCATGACCAAATCAAAGCCCTTTTAAGGCCTTTTAAAATATTATTCCAATTCCTCCAGTAACATAAAAATAATAAATCTGATGTAAATCATGTATTTTGCAGATTCATAAAAATCTCTGTGAATTACATCCATCCATCCATTATCTGCACCGCTTATCCTCAGTAGGGTCACGGAGGTGATGGAGCCCATCCCAGCTACCTTCGGGCAGTGGGCAAGGGACATTCTGAACTTGTTGCCAGCCAGTCTCAGGGCAGACAGAGACAGACAATTCGCTCGCTCATTCACACCTAGGGACAATTTGGACCGGCCAATTAATCTGACATGCATGTTTTTGGAATGCGGGAGGAAACCGCAGTGCCCGGAGGAAACCCACGCAAGCACGGGGAGAACATGCAAACTCCTCACAGGAGGTTCCATCTCATGACCTCAGAAGGGACAGTTCTGAGACAAAAGAACACGCGCTAACCACTACCCCACCGTGCTGCCCCCTGTGATTTACATATGCATTTTTAATCTTGTGTGTGCATTTAGAAGACATATGAATTTTAAGTAAATCGTGTATATGGCTGCGGCTGCATCGGCTCGCTACAACGGGTCAGGTGTATCGACATTTCGTTCTGTGTACATTGTTACAAAGAATGACAATACAAAGGAAATTATTATTATTATTATTATTATATATTTGTGGATCGTTATATCATATGATATGTTTGAGAGAAATCTCCCCCCATATAGGTGTTGGGTAAAATGACATTCAAAGCTTACATTTAGAGCTTACATTTTTCAGTTGCAGGAAACTCTTCCTATTACAATTTTCCTCTGGGAAACACTACCTTATTTTTCTCCATGACCCATACACAAATGCCCATTATTGATATGGTACATATTTTGTGCACTGATGCAGATTTCATATTACCCTGTTTAAGTGTAACATGCCCCCGTCCTATTCGGCACAACCCATAGAGGGTGATGACGCTATACAAACGAATGCCATATAAACTAATTCCATACAAACTAATGTCTGCTGCTGTTTATCATTAATGAAGAAATATAATCAAGCCAAAGAGAGCAAATTCAGAGTCATTTTTGTGAAACATGGCAAAAATTGTAGGCATTTTACAAGAAGTTTACCCAAATGTTTAGCACTTTTCACTCCTTGAAAACACAACAGTAAAATTCAAGCATTTTTAAGGGATTTTAAGCACTCGTACGAGCACTGTACACATTCTCAAAACTATAACGGTAAAATTTGACCCTTTTTTGTGGCTGTACAATGTAGTGCAACCAAAATCTAATGCTATAAGGAACAAAACAAACTAGTGAGACTCATCGTGACCAAACCCACACTTTTTCTTTCTCATTTTTTTGCTCAATAGATTTTAGGTCTTTGGAGGTACCCTCAGCAGCAAGATGACGGAGAATCATGTCATGTTGTGTGAACGTTAGTTCATGTAGTCTTACTTATTATTTAAATCAATATTGTTTAAACAAATGGAAGTTTTTTTTTTACCACTAGGAGGCCGCAAAAAAGGGGTTTTTGAGCCTCTTTGGAGCTTGGAGATACTTTTTTTTAAGCTGGTATGCGTAAAAGCCCACCAGTTTGATATCCTTTTCCAAAAGAGCGACTCATTGGATTTAATTTGAATTGATATGTCTTAATTGTGAAACATGGTATGCAAATGGATTAGACATGGCACTCCAAGGTTTACATGTCATAAAGACTTTAAAGAGGGAAAAAAGGTGTTACAATAATAGTGCAATAAAAAACGAATAGTGCATTGCAACGGTAGCGCAATGAAAAGTGCAATAATATGTTATCATGTTATTAACAATATTTTAACTATGTTATTATTATGTTGTTACCAAGTCGATATTAATAGACAAAGGGTTAAGATAGGCTGAGTCCACCACTAAAGAATCAACCTTGTAAATGAAGGAAAAAAACAACACGAATCAAATAAGTATTTAAGTACATTGATCATGTCATATAATTTTCTATGCCAGTTAAAAATAAATTTCAAAATTGTCTAGAACATCACAATGACTTGTCAGTAGGTTACTTGGGTGCTCTTAACGGGTAACTGGTGCCAACAGGCACAATGTTGGTGACCCCTGTGCTAAATATTACATACTGTGCTTTTAAGAAGAGTGAGCTGTGTATACAAAAGTAAATCTGCGATAGAACAAAAGCATTTAACACATTCAAAGGGTCTAATGGATAGTTTTTCTTTGTGTTATGCATGTGTTGCAATTACAGTTCTGGAATACTGAAAGCTGTGCAATTTGAGCGATTCATAAATCACCACCAAAAAAAAAATAATGGCCTTACTTTGATATCATTTCCCAAACTAAATCCACTACTAATTGGTAAGAAGCAAAACCACATTCCAGACAGAGAAAATAATAAATGTTCACAATGCTTCACTTTAATTCTTCCAGCTGCGAAGGACGTGGCATCCATGGCCAGAATTAATGTGAACCACATTAGCATTTATCAGTGATTCGTTTCCCTATCTCCTAAGGTCATGTGGCTTTAACAGGAGTCTTAAGTAAGACTCATGTGCGAGTAAATGACCCATTTCATAAATTCCGTAGCATCGTCAGGGAAACGCTAGCTACTAAATGTCACAAACCGGCAGGTTGTCTCATCCTTTTGTCTTGGCAAAATTCTTTGAAAATGAAGCTAAGAACCAAGGGCTTTTATTTTACAAAAAGGCTTTGAAGCTTATACAAATATATTCTGTGGTGTTAACGATGTACGTGAAAGGCCCCGCGCCTTTCAGACGTGTGACACATAGAGTCTGTTTTTTGAAATTAAATCTAAGTTCAACAAGATTCTATAAACATAGACGAAGAAAAAAATGTTGGCTGTTGGCCCAATCACTTTGGTGGATGACCGCCCACTAGCGAATCATAGTTTGTGAAACCGGTGACGATTCCCAAGGTCCGCTAGAAGGCGTTTATATCCTAAACCAACAACTGATGTTACCGTACTGTTAGATTTTAAATATATTAAAAATGTACCGTTTACCAAATTGTTCAAATTAGTTATCTGACTCCATTAACCAAACACATTCTGGATTCACCTAACAATGCGCGCTCGTTTCTTGATTGGAAAAGATAGACAAGAATAGCCGACGTTTTCACACGGGGGCAGATCTAATTTCTTAAATAATTCAGCTAAGTGAACTCCATCAAATATAGGGCCGAATTAGCCGAATTAGTGTCGCTCGAGTCTCTGTCAAGACTCCTCCCATGGGCGTGCCAGGATAGCCCCCTTGCCTCGATGTCTGAAATGGTCAAAACATCCCAAGCGTTTCTACGTCACCAGGGCCGTCTGCATCGAGAAGTGCTGATTATCTCATCAGCCCTTTATCCCAGTTCCCCGCTGTTCCAGTAAACATCATTCTTTACTAGGTTGCATTGACTTCGCCCCACAGCTCAGCCAGTGAATATCTTTTGCATTTAAATGTAATTTTTATTTGATCGTGCAAAATCCTTTATAGTCAAATGAATAAAATCCTTCAGTACGCGGCCTTCGGGATTTCTGAGCCGAGCAACACTTAATGGCTAAAATGTGATTGGTTAAAAGCGTATATATAAAAGCACTCATCCAGTAGCAGTTCAACCAGAAAAAAACAATTAAAAAATGTGAAAGACATTTTGGAATTATCTAATAAGTATTGATGGACACATTTAATTGAAATTCAGATATTTCTACCCAGCAGAGAAGGCCTTGCAGGCCCTGGAGGCCTGCCTCTAGCAGCTATCAAAAACTAGGAATTAGACATTGAAGGAATGTTCCACCAAATTTTGATACGTTTCCCTGTCTCCTAAGGTCAAGTGGCTTCAACAGGAGTCTTAAGTCAGACCTGTGTGTGAGTCAATGACTTATATCATAAAGTCCTTAGCATCGACAGGGGGACACTGGCCACTAAATAGAGGTCGTCTCATCCTTTTGTCTCGGAAAAATGCTCTAAAACGAGAGCGAAGTATCCGTGCCGAGTTATACCGAGGGCTTGGTTTTACAAGAACGCTTTGAAGCTTAAACAAATATATTCCGTGGTGTCAACAACGTACGCCTGAACGGGACTTAAGACGACATGGACCGGCGCAGGAGCATTCGATGGACGGCACGCTTGACAGTTTATTTGCACAACTTCAATGTATCTTTGAAGAGTGGAGGTCGGCCACTGTCAGAGAAAGGATGGACAGGCGACTCCCAGCAAGGCGCGTCACGATGAAAAGATACAACAATTGCTCCTTGATCAAGAGCGTCGAGACGCTCTCCAGCAATGGCTTTTAAGATCAAATATCTGGACTGAAAATTGGCTGCGGCGCAAACGCGTGCGGGGAAAGGCTTCATAAATATTGGATTGTATGTTTCATATGAACGGGACGTGTTCACCTGAAGCCGTTTGAAGGAAGCTGACAATTAAGTGTTATCCTAAGACTTCATTGATGTTAAAAATAAAGACATTTCTTCTAGCTTTTATTAAAAGTAAAGTCTGACTGCTGAGAAGCACGTGATCACCTTCAGACTTTCATTTTGTTTTCAGGCTTCGTATCTGCTAAGGACCAGAAAGAGACAGGTATTTCTGAGTGTAGTCACTGCAGTCATTTGAAGAAATCCTTTGAGTCGAGGATTTAATATTGTTGATGTTACACGGGTTCATGCGATGGGATTGAACAACCCTCTCCACACCCAAAAAAGACAATCTCAATTGCTTTTTGCCAAAATGGCATACCTGTCATCCACAACCAAATGGTCCAATTATTAATGCTGGCAATTCCCCTTATTAAGTGATAACAAACGCAACGTGGTATTTGCTCACAGAAAGACAATATTAGCAATATACGAGGAGGTTGTCGTCTGCAACTAGTGTCCAAGAAAATCCTGATTAGAGCAAAAATGAGCATGACACGCTTGGTCTTTTTTGTTAATTTCCCACACAAAATTTGTTATACGGCATACACAAATTAAAATGTTCAAAAACCGAATAAAATGGAGGGAAAACATATAAGTTGACAGGTATGCAATTTGACATTGTGCGTAACTATGTCACTTAATAGCTATGTCTACAAACAAGTGTGTGCACTGTGTGTATTTTATTTTTCTCATATTTTCTATGCATTACATTAATATAACTGGTAAAGTCTGAAAAATAATTCTGCAAATGAGCAAAATTATCAAATGTGGCAAATAATTGTGTGCCTCTAAGGTAGTGGTCTCAAACTAGCAGCTTGCAGGCCCTTTGCGGCCCTTAATACGATAGGGTGTGGCCCGTGCCATAATATTAAAAAAATATTGCTAGAGCGGCCCGTGTGTGGTTGGTAAGGATGCTAACTAGTTAGGCAGAGCTGAAAATTAACCCAATAATGTTTGAGATCTATGTACGTCCGCCCAGCAATATAATTAATACATCCGTCAGCTCTGTTTTCATCCAATGAGAACACGAGACAGACGACAGCCCTGCCTTTTTTTGTATTACACACAATGCATTGCATAATAGCGGCTTCAACATCTAGATGTGTATTGAATTGACGGGAACCCAAACAAACATTATTTGTTCTACAGTAAGTGTTTTGTTTTTATTTCACCGCTGTATTTTTGTAAATTTTATTTATTTTTGTAAATTTTATTTGCTAGGTCACTCATTTGTCCTCTATATACCATTATCTCTCAAATTTCTGTTTCTATCTCTATGTGTAGTTGGTACAAGGCATTTGACTTTGTCATAGATCGCCAGTATTTTGCATCCACCGTTAAAAGGTTTTTAGCGTCTTTGGACATCTTGATCCCATTAATTTAACTCTGTATGTAATAGTTGTGACCCAATTATATTATCTTTTGAAACAACTTTGCATTATAATGAAGAAATGATCTGGCAATGCTATCAGGAGTAGTTACTAAAGAGTAACTACGGTGAGCGTGGCTTAACACTGTAGGATCTATCAATTGGCGAGCTACCTCCTGATGTGAACCATAGCCGTGTGTACAATCACAGAAGAAAACTTTTAAGATATTAGCATATTCTGATGGTTTTTTTTTGCAAATTATGAGAAAAATATCTTATTTAAATTGAATGCGAACCAAGGGGCTACCTACCTACCTACCTACCTACTTACCTACCTACCGACTTACCTACCTACTTACCTACCCAACTACCTACTGACCTACCTACCTACTTACCTACCTACCTAGTGAATTACCTGCCAACCAACCAACCAACATACCTACCGACCGACTGACCTACCTACTTTCCCACATAACTACCTAACTACCCGCCTACCTACTTGCCTACCCACCTACCTACTTACCTATCCACCTACCTTTAAAACAACTAACATACCTAGCCACCTACATGCCCATCTACTTACCTACCTACCTACCTACCTACCTACCTACCTACCAACTGACTGACTGACCGGCTGACCTACCTACCCACCTACCCACCTACCCACCTACCGACCTACCAACCTACCTACCTACCTATCTACCTACCTACCTACCTTCCTACCTAGCTACCTACCTAACTACCTACCTAACTACCTACTTACCCATTGTTGCAATATTGAAATTTGTCACCACACATTTATTTAGACTTTAATATCTATGTTAATTTACTTGTAATTAAAGCACCTTATGACTATCCATGTATTTCAATGAAGTACTGTAATTAATTATCTTGTGTTGATGTCTCAATATATCAACTTATTTTGGTCAAGTAATAGCTTGTTCCCTGGGATGGGCTTTTAGTTTTGAAAGACCACTTGCAAATTCAGTATGAGCCGGTCTGAACAGGACTGGGGTGAGAATTCTTTCTTGGGGGGTTTCCAATTATTCAAGACTTGGTTCTTTCATACAACACCCATTTCCTATATAAAAAAAAACTATAGTCAGACATTTTGTTGATGCTTTTTGCAAAGGACTCCGAGCTCTGTATTTACACGCCGAGCATAGAAGTCTCGCGACCCGGATGTTGATCAAAACACTTGGAGGAGAAAACGCTCTCCGTTTTCACAACCTACATACTTACCTACAAAATGATGTCTGATATCATGATGATGTACATTTCACTTGAATGGGAATACAGTAAAAAAATATATTCAATGTAGGCTATAATAGAAAAACTAGTATAACTTTATTGTTCTATTGGCAGATAATCTTGCTCTTTAGAATATATATATTTAATTTTTTTGACCACACTTGTTAGATGTTTTTTCTCCTGATGTATCTGTATCACATCCTCCTACCTTGCATCTCCACCATGCAAAATGTCTCGTAAAAAACAATATTTTCAACAAAATACACCAATCATATAGTAAAATAATGAAATATCATAAAATTAAAAACAGCACAATAGTCCGCAAATAGAATCTTTTTTGAGCTAGCATTTAATTCATGCTTCTAATGCTTGAGACAACGGCAGTAGCTCAGGAGGTAGAGCGATCGTTTTAGGATTAAGGGATCCCAGTTCGAATCCCGGCTTGTCCGTGTTACATGTCGAAGTGTCCTTGGGTAAGACATTGAACCCCCGATTACCCTCAATAAGCAGGTTAGCGCCTTACATGGCTGCACAGATCACGGCCGCTATTGGGAAATGTGAAGCACAATGTAAAGCGCTTTGGGAAGTCATTAACTTGAAAAGCACTATATAAATGCAGATCATTTCAGATCATTTACAACCTTCACCTACTAACTGTTTGTGATAAGAATTTAATGGGAATTGGATAAGCTTTACTTGTACATAAAACAGTACAGTATACACGCGTAGTGTATACTGTCTTCAGGCACAAGGAAATGTGCGTCGCTAAAGCAACAAAGTCATCACTATCCTCGGCGCGTGTCGCCTCATGCTGATGAATGGAAAGCCCTGCCAGATTACTTGATTTGATAAGCAGTACAACCCATCGGAAACATAATACATCACAAATTGTTTTGTCAACAATTTATGATAGCATTTATCAAATGACCATCGCAGTGGGTTGAGTTATGGTGTCATAGCTGGCATAATGTCAATACTCAAGCTGAACAGAGGGCAGCTTGGCCGCAGTGATTTAGACACGGTAAACTGTGACCTCTTTGCACGATTTCTATCCTCATTAGTTTGTCGGAAACTCATTTAAGAAGGGGAAGATGGTCTAAATTACTCTAACTTTTAATTTTAGGAATGTAATTCTTATCAGCAAATTCTGAGATTCGTTTTCATTATCTAGCTGTTGGTATTATATTTCTGGTATTTTATTAAATATTTCATGGGACAGTGCGTAGCACATTTGAAAACTAGATGTCGCTGTGTTGTGTACTGCAGGGGGTTAGAAACCCTAAAGAGCTGTAACAGACCAAAAAAAAATAAATAAATAACTAAAAATAATAAATAACTTGCTTGGGTTCATAAAAAATGTGTTTTGTGTTAAGATAAAAGGTTAATTATACATTACTGTTAGTCATCCAATATTTAATACATATTGTAAGGAAAAAGATCACGCCTAAAAATTCACAGCGCTAGACACTTTTTTCCCCAGGCGTTTCATGAAGAATTAAATTAAAGCAGGGGAAAACGAAAGGCAAAAAGAGAAAAGGAGAGGCATTAAGTAGAAAGTAAATAAAAAAAGCAAATAGCGAAAATGTGAAGGATAAAATTAAAAAGGAAGAAAAACTAAAAAGCAAGAAAAAATAAGTAATAAAACAGAGAATCGCCAAAAAAAGTACAAGGAAAAATAGACAAGGGGGGAAAGGAAAAACAGATAACACAGAAAAAGAAAGAAAAAAGAGAAAAAGAAAAAAAGAAAGAAAAAAACACAAGAGTAAAAGGAAAAAAGAAAGAAAACAACTGAAAGGAAAGAGAAAAGAGGGAAAAAAGAGGAAAAAAAATCAAATGCAAGAAAAGACAAAAAAAGAAAAAGAAAAAAGGGAAAAAGACAGATTTTCAGTATTGGGGGTAGCCTCTGCAGCAAGATGGTGGAAAATCATGTCAACTCCCTCTAGGTGAGCTTCATGTTATGACAGATGAATACAAAGTTTTCAACCAAAGACTATTTAAAAAAATGCAAGTATATCTCATTTTTACTTCAAATCTCTGTACATATTTTGGACAAAATTTGTTTTTATCTACCTCTAAAAAGCTCTAAATTGTACACACTGTCCCATTGACTGACACTTAAGTATATTTCTTACACTTTTTGTCGTTCTTAATATTATTTTAATTAAAATTGCAACACATAAGTCAAGCATTTTGGTGCACTTTACGTCCAGAAAAACCTAAATTATATTGCAAGCTATGCAAGTTAATAAATGGCATATCACAATAAGCAATTATACATGTTTCCATTGATGCATCAACGCACAGGAATCAATGGAATATTGAAAATGTAAGCCCTCCTAATGTGATTATGTCTCTCGTTGTTTGAGATTTATGGCCCTTCTTTTGAACATTTCTGTTTGCCAATCCCAAAACTTCCCACAGCCACTACATAGAGCCTTATTAACACTCCCGCTTCCGGTTTTATGTGAGAGTGATATCATGTAAAGGAACTTGGTATTTTAGAAGAAAGAGAAGACAAGAATGAGTAATACAATTTGAAAGATTATATTTTACTACAAAGAAGAGTAAATCTTTACAACCCCTTTCAGATTTGTAGTTGCCTTTTACTGGTAAACACCTGTTATGGGACCAAACAGCAACCTAAAATAACTTAATTTTACCTAATGAAAACTAGTTTTATTTATGTAGAGTGTTAAAGAAAAATTAAGTTAATGACCAAAAAGAGTTGAACGAGTCACTGTCAAGGAAACATACTTTTTAACATTTGCCAAATTCGATTAAACTTTACTTTTTAAAATAAAGTCAACTGTGCAAAATCAGGAGATTGAATTATACATAGTGTTATAAAATAATCAATTCAGTGTTCAGACAGACTTGAAAGAGTAGCTGGTGAGAAAATACACAACATAAACCTTTTTAACAAGTATTACAATCTTAGTACAGTTGTAGAATAGTTTTTCTTCCTTCGCATGTTCTTTTTTATATCCAGTTTATGAGAGTGAGGTCGGTCAAAATAAGAAAGGGATATGAGCAGTTTCTTTGAAGGCTTTATTCACAGAATATTCTGGGCATAAATGAGCAACGTGCATCGGCTGTAGAGATTCTTAAATGCCATGGCTGATTTGGTTAACATCTCTATCATACAATGGGCCGTCCATAAACTCATTACAAACCATAATACTAATTATTAAAGGGGTACCCGAGTAGAATAGAGGACTGTTCTATTGACTATAGCCTTGTCACGTTAGGAGACATCTTGTTTGAAACCCTTAACATTTGCCTGAGGAAAGCAATCACATTTTGTTTGCAAGGATGAATCCTGGACTTCGTTTAATGTGATCTTGTGTGCTGGCACTCTGGAATATGCTTGTTTAAACATCTGCCTGTGAACTGAAATGGATGATTTCTGCCTCTCATTGAGTACTCCTATCAAAGAAGTAAAGTGAAAGACCTAATCATAGAATTTCAGGCCACTTGTTACTAAATAGTAAAACACAACTGAAATTACTTAATTCCAACTAAATAAATGAAAGACATATATATAATTATGGCTAAATGTGGGCAGTAACATATTTCAGTACTACAACAATAAAAAATCACAAATTGAAACATAATTCATGTAAAGTTTACTGAAACATTTCTGGATTTGACCACACCAAATCTGAGAGCTGTGGTCCCCAGATAATGTCAAACACACACATGAACATTTTCAATCACTCTCGCTGAGCATCATCTTCAAGCGCCAACTCAACTCTTGTAAGAATAATTTGCGACCCCTTTGTGGACAGTAAAATTGTGGGAAATGCTGCGCCCTTAACTTCTCACTTAATCTGCATTACTCTCATCACAACAGAGCAAGCCACTCCATCAGTAAATGCTAATCTTCTAATTAACAAGCTAATTAGGCAATTACAGCTTTGCTGAAGGATGCCTAAATGAAATATGACAACACAGTCACTTTGTACAGCACCTGTGGGTCTTTTCAGATGTCACGATGAGAAGCATGATGACAAAGTGTCGTCTGCACATTCCTGCACGCTTCTGCTTGCTCACTCTCGCTTAACGTGCGCTCTTTCTGTTGTGAAGCCGACCTGCTACATTTTAATGACATTTGCAAGGAGGCATGTGGGTTTTAGAGCGCAAGCATGAGGAATAGCTGCAAACGGTGAAAGGCGCTGTCTCGGGCTCCCAAGAACATTTGAACTACCAGTGCCAGACTATTTCGAGTCAGGAGCTGTCACATACCGAAATGAATTATGTTGACACTGGGCTGAAAACAATAGTGAACGGGCCCGCGATCCAATGCGATGAAGAATCATGCTCTGCAACAGAAGAGAAGAGCTGGGCTGGGTACCTTTGAGCCCTCTGTGACAGGTATGTGGTGTGACTTGACAGCTCAGCATTTCAATGATAAATGCAGCAGTCTTGGGACTCCTGTTCACTAAACTCAAGAGTGGCTTGCTCTTGTACTTCAAGGTCAAGCAAATGAACCGTGGTAACTGTTAACGACTTTTCTTTTTGTCGGCATAGGGAATTTTAGGTATATGCTTTTTCGCAAAAGTCTGTGTCTGACTGTGCTGTGTATTAATCAATTGTCAATTTTAGACAAGAACCCTAGAAAAAAAATCTGCAACATGTACAAAATGCTGTAGTGAGGCGTTTAACTAAAGACAAGAAAGTTTAATCACATTACCCCGATTTTAGCTAACCTGCATTGGCTCCCTGTTAGCTTAAGATGTGATTTGAGGGTTCTGTTGGTAGTATACAAAATTATGCATGTACTTGTTTCCTCATATCTTTCAGATTTAATTCCTATGTTCTGGTCCGGAGCCTTTGCTCTGAAAATGGTGGTCCACTAGTGATCCCAAGAGACAATAAGAGATCTGCAGGTTCGAAAGGGTTCTCCATTTAGGCCCCGGTGCTGTGGAATGCTCTTACCCCCCTTTGATTCAATCTGCAACCTGCTTAAAAGACACTTTTAATCTATAGCATATAAATAACCCATATTTTATGTTGACAATATCTGTGTATTATTTGTTATTGCAACATCCATTGCAGCTTGGTCATCCTGGAAGTGGGATTACCTCATGTGTGGTCCCTTCTCAAGGTTTCTTCATTTTCCTTATGTTGAGGTTTTTGAGTTTTTCCTTGCCCTCATGTAGGTTTTAGATCAGGGGATGGTGTAATAATAGTATGTGGTTTGCAATAATCTGTGGTCTGTGCAGCCCTTTGAGACTCTTTGTGATTAGGGGCTATACAAATACACATGTCTTGAATTGACTCCACATTAAGTTTGGTATTTTCAGGCTATTGGCAATGTAAGGGTTTTACTATACAATTTTTAAAATCATAACATGCATCATGTTCAGTTTTCCTTGTTTCTTATGCCATTCCGCTCCCCCAACTTGATCTGTGTTGTCCAGGCGTGGCTTGTAGTCTTGTCAGTGAATGTCGAATTAGTACCCCACTTTACTATTGCGTTGTTTGAAATCATCCATTTATAATATACAATGACTACCCGGCCTACAAAGCAAATAGGCGGAATCCTGTTCAGTTTTAAGTTCCAGCTTAAGTTGTTGTATGTTGACTATAGGCCATTTGGCAATATTTTCACTTTATATTGTTCTATGGTTTGTATACATCAAAGCTGATTTTGAATCCAGTATTTTACCTCTATTTTATATTTATATACAAAATCAACAGTAGGTGTGGTGGCCATCGTCAACTTCTCCAAAACACGATCGCAGTGCATTGTGGGTTATGCAGCACAAAGTATCGTCCATTGCTTGTTCACTGTATTTTGCAGTCGGTTATGGATATTTTATCATTCACTACAAAGTGAATGGGATTAATTTGAATAACACTACAAAATATAAAGATTATTTACAGTACTTCACTACGGTACGTCCGTGATAGGGGGATCATATTGAACATAGCCTCTGTGTCTCTGTGCATTTGTATGTTTACATGCAAGGAAAAGTCAATCTGAAATTGGAATTCCATTTTTCCCCCCAAAAATCAGAAAAAAATCTTTTACATAATTAGAGACACAAGTCAGTGACCAGACATGGGTATTAACGAGTTAAAATCACATACATTTACTTGTGCAAGTTTTGTGACATTTTGCACTTCTGGGAGTATTTTTAAATACCTATACTTTTTACTTTTACTTAGGTAGATTTGTGAAGAAGAAACGGTATGCTAACGGTATGTTAGCCTACATTGGATGCAATACCAAGTAACTTAAATCCCTTCCACGTAAATATGCACATTTCTCTGGATCCTTTGCCTGCTTTTTTTCTCTCTGTCTGTCCCCTGAGTGAGAACCACTGTGGAGCCCAAGCACGCCTCGTTTAAAGGAGGAGCATCAATTACTTAAATGAATTATTGTGATTTTATTTACTTTACCTTTTCAAAATGTTAATGTTTTATTTTTCTTAGCGCATGCTCAGTTTTATTGAGCTCTATTTGTTGGCCAGGTAAGGGGACCGTTAGGCACCTTTTTTTTTTTTTTCCCAATCCTCAAAATAATCAGAAATTAGGTTTCTAAACGGCATTTCTTTGAAAACAATTAAACATTCCTCAATCTTTATTTATGGAGTAGCAGAGTTAAACCTGAGGCAGTATCATAGAACAGACTTTCTCTACAGGATGTGCTAGATCCAACTTGATCATTTTGACAATCGTCTAATATAGATACATACAGCATGTGTTGTGTTCATTAGAAGGTTTATGTAAGGCCTTTGAATTTGTGTGGCCGGTGAATTTTATTTTTTTTTTATTTTTTGGGGGGGTCCAATATGGCTATTTAAACATTTTGGGGTATCAACCTCTGAGCTTGCTTGTTGTTCTGCCTGCAAAGTCTGTTAAAAGAAGTACCTGGGTTTTAAATGTGCTGGTTGTGCTTAATGTACTTTTATATTTATACTATTAGAAGCTTATTGTTCATAAAATTATTCGAATTTACCTTGATTATTTTAATCTATTTCTAATTAAACATAATGTATTGTAAATTGAAAGAACTTTGATGATTTGATAATCTGATTGAACGGTTGTTAATCAAATCAATAAATAAGATATTGCTACAGTTACTCATTACTTGAGTAGTTTTTTTCAGCGAGTGTTTTTTTACTTTTACTTAAGAAATGATTTTGATGACTACTTCTTACTTCTATTTGAGTCATATTATTCTAAAGTAACAGTACTTTTACTTAAGTAATTGTTTTGCCTACTTTACCCACCCCCTCTGCTAGTGGCTTATTTGGAATAAGCTGATCAGGATCCAGGCTGGAGCCCAATCATTATGTAAAAACAATGTTTCCACATTTAATAATAATAATAATTTCCTTGTATTGTCATTCTGTGTAACAATGTACACAGAACGAAATGTCGATTGCACCTGACCCGTTGTAGCGAGCCGATGCAGCCGCAGCCAACAGAGGGCGCCGCCGACCACTTTTTAAGTCTTAGGAATGACTCGGCCGGGGCGCGAACCACCGACCTCCCAGTCTCAAAGCGGGCGCCTTACCATCTAGGCTATATACATGTTTGGATAAATCTTTGTTATTTTGCTGGAAAGACAGGAAATCTATTGAAAATGTTGCAAATACATCAACTAATTCAAATGAGGTTTGTTTACCAAATTAGCATGTATAATTTAATTGTTAAATTGTTAAATCTACTGAATGTAGCTGTCCATGTCACAACAAATTTGTGTTGGATTTGGTCTTTATTTGTTTGTCGAATTGTACCTTGTTTTCATTAATCCAACTATGTTTTTGACTACACCCCCCATCTATAGTTCCTGTTACCCCCGATCTGGGTACCACAATCAGTGGCCCAATATTGCGATAAGATCATTATTCACAACATGAATGATACATATCTTTCCCAATATTTTTGTCTAAAGTATAAATAACAGACTCACTGGCACAGTCCTCTCCATTGACTAAATGCTTCTCATTTGAATACAGAAGTATCTCTTCTTTCAAATGTCTCTATATAAAAAAGTTTCAGGTTACAAAGTACCTGAATAGAATAATATTGCCCCTGATTACAAAATCAAAACTACAGTACAGTACACGCTGCCATTTGCCATTCCTAGAGTTCTACCTGGCAACTCATGCACATGCATGAAACTACTTGAAGTCGCGGGCCGTATTGAGTTGAAATATTTGGCCAAGGACAGATCCTGGAGATCTATCCCATTTTTTTCATGGATGACAATTTTGACTGGCCAATTAACCTGACATGCATGTTTTTTGGAATGTGGGAGAAAACCGGAGTGCCCGGAAGAAACCCACGCAAGCACGGGGAGAACATGCAAACTCCGCTTAGGAAGGTTGGTAGTTGGATTTGAACCCATGACCTCAGAACTGTGCCACACACGCACTAACCACTGCATGCCCTTTGTAGTATTTTTGTAATATTTTAATAGGACTTTTGTAGCATTACTGTCATTTTATTCATATTGCATTACTGGAGATATTTATGCAAAAGTATTTTTGTAGTATTTCTGCTGTAGTATGTTTGTAGTATTTCTATCGTGATATTTCTGCAGTATTATTTTGGTAGGAATCTGTCATAACATTTATGTAGTAAAAGTTGTTTTATTAAAGTATTATTGTAGTGGTATTTTTGCAGGATTACTCTACACGTATGTTTGTGGTCTTACATTACTGTTTGTGTAGTATTATCATAGTAGCATGTTCTCACAATTTACATAGCAGCATTTTGTGGTATTTTAGTATTTTGATAATGTTACTTAATTGTAGTTTTGTAGCATTTATGTTGTAGAATTTCTGTTTTGTAGTAAGCATTATCTCCGGACAGAAGAGCAGTTTCAGTGACAGACTGCTGTCACTGTCTTGTACTACGGACAGACTGAAGAGATCTTTTCTTCCTCATGCCATGAGGCTCTTTAACTCCACCCGGCAGAGTAAAGGCCCACATTAAACCACACCACCTACATTGGATATTACCGAATCTTACTGCATTATGTATTCTGTATTCTGTGTAGCACTATTTAGTTACTCTATATAACATGCTAAAGTGGGCATTTGCACGTCACACTGGGTATTTGTATATTGTATTATTTTGGCTTTATTATTGTATTGTTCTCAGCTCAGGGATGCTGCTGGAAATGTGAATTTCCCTTAGGGGATGAATAAAGTATCTATCTATCTATCTATCTATCTATCTATCTATCTATCTATCTATCTATCTATCTATCTATCTATCTATCTATCTATCTATCTATCTATCTATCTATCTATCTATCTATCTATCTATCTATCTATCTATCTATCTATCTATCTATCTATCTATCTATCTATCTATCTATCTATCTATCTATCTATCTATCTATCTATCTATCTATCTATCTATCTATCTATCTATCTATCTATCTATCTATCTATCTACCGGAGTTGTATTTATGTAGTCTTTCAAAAGTCATTTTTTTCTTTTCAGAATTAAATGAAACTAATATATTTGGTCCCTGTTTTATTCACTAAATTGTATATATAGTTTTGTAGTGATATAATTGTATTTACATTGTATTTCTGTAGTAGTGCTTTTGTGGTTAACATACAAAGGCACCATGGGGACAACGTTGGCACCCAAAAAACATTTTCATTAGTAGTACTTTATTTCATACTAGGTATATTGTCTTTATCTTTTGACCATTTTAGTTTGGCTGGCTGGATGAAAAACTTGACTGCAAATAGTTCACCCACCCTGCTTTGAATTGTCTGTGTTTTAAACCAAAGTATAAACATATTTTCTTAAATGTAGCGGTAGGGGGAGGGAGAGGCATCTGCATTCCCCCTAATGAACATCTCACATTCTACTAAATGTTTAGCCCCCCAAAGAACCCCTGAAGTAATGTACAGTAGCCATTTGCTAGCCGCCTTGCATCCTACAGCTCAACAACGTGTCTGCTGCCATAGCAACTGCGGAGGAGCACAGAGCAGCGCCGCCTGCTTTGTGCAATGGATGTCGCTCTTAGCAACGACCAATCACAAGTTGCCATTCTTTCCCCTTTTTTTCTTCTCTTCACGCAGGGGCAGTGTGAAGATGGAGGGATTTAGTGGGTGGGCTTTGGCCATCATGCATTTGCCAAGCAATAGGACGTGGGCGTCGTCACTCTTGCTCCTTCTAGACGTGGATTGGTGGAGCTCACTTCATTTTGCAATCATATAAACATGTGAGCCAAAGCTTTAGCAGGAGAATGTGCAGCTCTACATCAAACTGCATAAAAGTCTCGTTATGTATTTGCCTGACCGGCTTACAAGGGTAAATCTTGATTATAATACGCGCATAGCAGCAAGAGGACGCCTTCCTGCAAAGACTGTGCTTTCATCACTATAATCAGCCGCCTAACTACTCGCTCGTAACATTTTGGGCTTTTTTCGCTGCTCGGGTGAGAGAAGTGACAGGAGAGGAGACCCCTCCTCTACTGGGCGGGGCGTGCATTTCATTTTGTATTTTGCGTGTGTATATTTTTTCCCTCTCCCCCCTCGTGTTGCCTGCTCTGACACGTCTGCACTGAGTGAGTGGCATTGGCACACTGTCAATCGCTCACTATCAAACAACATAAAACACACACAGGCTAAGGCTGCACCTCATAAATTTTAGCAAGGCACGGTTGTTTTTTATTTTATTTTTGGCGCATCGCTTTATAATACAGCGCTGTGTTCATGTTATTTCCCGATTCGTTTTTCTTTTTTACTAAGCACAACTTTTTGTGCATTTTTATTTAGACTATTTCGGACACCAGCATCTCTTATTTTTGCTGACTTTGTTTATTTTCCTTTCTAATAATTTGGATATTTTTGTCTTCCGATGAGGATCTTCGTGGACATTTTTGCGAGGAGATGCAACGGAAATCCCAAGAAGAGCACCAATAAATGAGAGATCACCAAAGGAGCAATTGTGTCCAAACCCGTCAAATATCACATCAACGGAGAAGATACATTGACGTGAAGCTTCGCGGCGGAAAAGATGGACAACCTTTGACAGTTGAAGTTTGGCATGAAATGTGCATTTTAATGCAATATCCTTCACCAGCCGATTCCCGTTTTGCTACTTTGGACTGCGCGTAAAAGCTACTTCGGAACCGTGCGTAAAAAGACACGCGTCAACTTGGACACATCTTTTGTATGTCCATTTTTTGTTTTAAAACAAAACGTCTGTGCGTCGGACCACGCTGCCGTGCACCTTTTATTGTCTCCAGCACTTGTTCTAGCCCTTTTCGTATATGAGTTTTTCAATTTGTGTCGCTCAGTGCACGGACTCTTTAGCAGCTCCGATGGACGATCAAGCCCGGATCATGCAGTCGATCGGCGGCGTCAGTTTGTCCGGGCACTCGGTGCAAGGGGGCATGGCCCTCCCACCTCCGCACGGGCACGACGGAACGGACGGGGACGCGCGAAAACAAGACATCGGCGACATCCTTCATCAAATAATGACCATAACTGATCAAAGTCTGGACGAGGCGCAAGCAAAGTTGGTTGTTTTTTGATGATTTTCTAACTTGTAAATTTTACCCCCTTCTGCATAATATTAATCATCATTATTAATAGTATTGTGATTAGGACATATACGTATCAACCTCAGCCAAATGCTCCCCTTAATGATGATTACAATTGCCCTTATTAAACGATAGTAAATTTTACTCGCAGCAAGACGGACTATGTAGAATAAAAACAAAGTTAATTTGTGTAAACACGTCCTTTTTACTTATCAAATAAACACAAACAATTATTTCAGCATTTGTTTTAGTTCTTTCTTCAGTTGCGGTAATTTGTATATATATATATATATATATATATATATATATATATATATATATATAAAGACAAGACAATATATATATATATATATATATATATATATATATATATATATATATATGTTGATGTAGAAAAAGTTATACGGCAGACACAATTTCAAATGATTTAACATTTTTAAAATACGGGGAAAACGTATACGTTGACATGTATGTTAATATTATTATAAACCAAAAAATATGCCCTCCACCCGGCACAAGAACAAACTCGGATGCGTTTAATGACAATGGCAATGATCAGGTGCATTTAACGCCTCATAAAGCTTAAGCACATGATAAGCTTGTCACAATGGAGACAACCGTTTTTAATTGAAATGATTGTCTGTGAACACAAAACAGACCGGATATGTGTTAAAAAAAAGTCTTTAAATAGCAGAAAAACAACTTGAAATATCTGAAGAGATATCGTTGAATACATCCGTCACATTGGCAATTGTTTGACCAAATACCTGTTCAGTTGCTTTTAGATATTTTTCTAAACTAATCATCATAAATACAGCAGGTGGGACATATCAGTGTACTTATATGAATTATTTTTTTCTTGTCTTATACGGAAACAGGAAACATGGACTGAATTGTCACAGAATGAAACCAGCACTCTTCAGCGTTCTCTGTGAAATTAAAGAAAAAACAGGTAAGCTTTCTATTTTTCCCCATGTCCAACCAACCAAACAGTGAAATGTTGAAGTAAAAGTGGATGTGCAAAATGATTGTACGCAATTTTTCTCTCGGTGCATCGATGACAGTCTGCCATCCAGGTTACCCGGGACCTTTGTCCATTGTAATCAATCAGCCATTTAAATAGGGTGTATTATTTTGTAAACATCCTCATAGTGTATGGATATTTGTCCAAATGGTAACTTCTTGTAGAAAAACAAAAACAAAAAACCCCCAAAAAAAACAAGCACTGTGTGTGTTTCAGATTTTAAATCCCACATACATATCGCATACATTGTCTATTTTTTAATTTTTCATGGCAATTATGCTCTTTGACAATGTGCAATTGAGGATTTTCTTTTACAACACTTCTAAAACACTTGCAAAAATAAATAAGATATTGCACATTTTTAATATTAATACAAATTAATGTAAAATTAAGCATGTACATTAAGCTTTTATGGTTACTATGGCAGTATTTCAATAAAACTCTATGCATGGATGAAATAGTTGGCACTTTTATTGATGTTGTCACTTATATTATCCCCATAAACCAAAAGTTTAGTTGGTCACAAGGCACGTTAGAAGAGCATCTTCTCTACATATGCATTCCATTTTTGAAAACACACAAATTGAAAGCATACCAAAATAAGCAGTAGTACATTTCACAAAGGATAAACGCACCGTCTCTATATATTTATTCCATTTTTGAACCGTCACACTTCAAAACACACACCAAAAGAATCAGAAGTAGATGTCACAAAGGAAAAAAAATATAGTTACAAATGTTGTTGAGACTGCACCTGAAGAAAAAAAAAATCGGACTGTTTTGCTATTGAAACCTGTAATAGTAAAACAACACCTAAACAAATTGGCATCAGAAGAAAACAACGATGTGGGTTCAGAGTCATTTTAGCTCCCGATAACTTGTCAGATTTGTGACCTTTGTGCATTTTATGAGGAAATTGGCTCCGGGGAGATCATAAAAGTTTATGAACTCCCCCACTCTGTTCCCCCCCACTCAGGTGCCGGTCACAGAAGCAGTGAGAGGGTCTGCATTTGAGCCGAGGGGCTCGGCTTTTGTCGCCTGTTAGGTCGATGCAACAGACAAACAAATTAAAGGGAGATGTAGTGTTTTTTGTTGTAGTTTTTTTTTAGTTTTTTTTAATGGATTGAATTGTCTCTATTGTCATTGATATCAGTGTTGTGAAAACATTGGATGTAACAAGATTAGACATTGCACTCCACATGTAAAGAGACTTTGAAGAGAAAAGTAAGATAAAAGACTGTCAGGATAAAAGGGCAAACATAGGTACAAGTAGTGCTTAGTGACTGAATTAAATTATAATAATTGTGCAATTGTTTAAAGAATAGTGCATCATAACAGTAGTGCAAGGACAAGTAGTAGAATAACAATTTTGCTTAATATGTCTTTTCTTCATTGCTTAGTAACCTTGTTTCGTTGGCCAGTTTGGAATGTTTCTGCTTTGAAATGAGTGGCACAGCCTAAAGCAAGCAAACCGATTTACAAAAATAAACAAAAGGTGACGGGAAAAGAAGGCAAATGTTGTTTTGTGTAGTCGCAGACTGCGAATGTGCATGCAGTGGAACCTGCTTTGGAATCACTGACAGAGCTCAGCTGGCGTGGTGGCCTTGTTGACCGCCTTGTTATTGCAGCACACAGTGCACCTTTCACTAGCCCGCCGAGCATCGCTCAGAGGGATTCCTCAGCCCTTTTCATGTCTCCTCAAATGGCGAGCGGGGAGGGGATTGGGGCTTCGGGTTCGCCTGGGGAATGAGCTTTTATGCTGGTACAAAAACTGCAGATTTTCGGATCCGGAGCAAAGTCCTCGCATTGAATTTGTAAACTTTTTTAAAGTTGCATTTGAGTGGAGGAGTGTCAAAAAAAAAATGAGACATAACTTTTTGACGCTCCTGTTTTTGTCGAGCGCTAGCATTTTTCCTGCATCACTAATGGGCTGCAAGTATTAATTCACTTTGATATGCTAATCAAGCATTATGCAGGAAATGAGATTAAGTGGCAGCATGAAGTCATTTGCCTGTCACTAAATTTAGTGTTTTTTGCACACACCCCACCACCCCTTACACACACACTCAATCCTCTCATTTTTGTCTTCACCGTACAAAAAAAAAGTTTAAACCTGACCTGAAATAATTTATTCTCAATTATATGAAATCTATTTGGCCGCCAGCTGTAGACAGCATTCACAGAAAATTACCTGCCATTCAGATGAGTTCTGCGGTCTATCCAAACCTGCCGGCAATTCCCCCGCCTCGCGTTCATGCTCGGAAGAGAAGCTCGCAGAGGCGGCAGCAGCGGGAGAGGCAAGAATAACAAAGGTGAAAGATTACCTCCATATGGTATTTCTGACCAGGAAGAGAGAGGTTTTGTTGCAGGACTCCTCTCTGAAGTGAGGTTTAATCAATAGAAAGAGATTACAGAGAACTATTACAGGCTAAATCACAGAGCGCCAGAGAGAGTCTTAGTCCTCTCCACAGCTCTCTTAGCTGCCATTGCGCCGCTTTGGCTGCGTATTGACTTGTTGTTGTGCTGACCTTTGACTCTTCAGGTCCCCAAAACGCGATTGAGTTAGCTGAATTTGTTTCTCCAAATTCTGCGGTATGTTGACAAAGCTAGAGATGTTAATCAGTAGTAGCATGTTATGAAGGGAAAATTGTGTTAACTGAATACAGGACAAGATGAGGTTGTAATTACAAAGAAGGTGCACGGAAAGCACAACCTGCAGCAAATGGAGTAAGGAGTGAAGCATTTCTGAAATCTAACGGGAGCGCCAATTTCAATGTTACCTATTGAGGCAGCTCATTTCAATTGCTTTGTCGTCATGATCAATGCACAATGTTTATTGTTTTTCTGCACCTCAGATGCTTAAATTTGACTTTTGATGCCTTTTGTTCTCAGAGCACATGGGCACTTCAACAGTCAGAAATTAGGGCGTCAATGAAGTAAAAACCCTTTTTTTCAATCAATTATGTCTACTGGTCGACAACTTTTCAGTTTGAAAACTAATTTTCTTATGTATTATTTGTTTTGAAACATTGTTTCAATAAATGAAGAACACGCAAGCCCCAATATATATATATATATATATATATATATATATATATATATATATATATATATATATATATATATATATATATATATATATATATATATATATATATATATATGTATATATATATATATATATATATATATATATATATATATATATATATGTATATATATATATATATATATATATATATATATATATATATATATATATATATATATATATATATATATATATATATATATATATATATATATATATATATATATATATATATATATATATGTATATGTATATACACACACGTATACAACGTAACATATTTTGAATATTGTTTACATATTTATGGATTATTCCTAAGTCTATTAAAATGCTAATACAATTGAAATATATGTTTCTTATGTTGCTAAAAATGCTTTAACATTTATAACTAAATAACAAATTGATAATGGAAATAACAAAATAAACATAAACAAGACTTAGACTGAGCAACATTAGGGAACTATTTTTTTTCTATCTTTCAATTATTTTGCTTGAGGTACACTGTAGTGCTTTCATCCAAACTCTTACTCGCAATTAACCCTCGAGCATTTTGAACATCAACGAGGAATTCATTTTTTACACACACTTTTGACTCCGTCAGAAATGAATCCATAATAGTGATTTACCAAAGAGATCAGTTCTGAGCAACTGTAATAGTATATTTTTGTAAAGAGTAGATTATTTTTTTACTCATGAATCGAGATAGTCTTTAATGTTCATTAAAATAAAAATGCCAATTAAATTGTTTTTAAAACCATGGTGTATGATGTTCATGAAGAACATTAAAACTAGAATGCAATACAATAAAAATCAAACATGTATATTTTAAAAGGAAAATACTACATACATTCTGTGTTATTGTATTTTCTTTAGCTCACATCAGAAATCAAAGTAACGCTTTGATTTTACATTTCTTCAACCATTGTACACCCTTAAATGTGCTTCCATTTTTAGCTTACTCTGCTTTTGTGCCACGTGCACACAGGAGAGAACAGCAAGCTATTCAGCACCAAAGACAATTGACTTTGGCTTTTTTTGTCCGCGGGAGCTCGAGTGATGCGGCTGTACTGCCTAGATAGCGTCAAGGCCAATGGTTGGCGCATGCACAGCATGGTTCCAGACTGGCTTCAATGGGCTGCATTTGCTTCCTCTGCTAGCACACAAAGCAACCCACCGTCAGATATAGCGATTATTTCTACAGTAGGGTTGCAACAACGAATGAGTAAAATCGATGAAAATCGATTTCTAAAAGCGTTGGCTACTAATGTATTAATTTATTCATTATGTTGTATGATTTATGAGCCATTAAGCAATGTGCCATTGCATTATGTTGTGAAGTTGTAGATCTTAGTACCACTTTGAACCACCAGAGGACACTTTGAGACTGTTTTTATCAAGTATCTTACATTTTGAAATATATTTTTTTTATTTAACATTGCGTCATTACAAACCAAATTGTCTTGAAACAGTCAAAGGTAACACTTTTCAAGGAAACAGAAAGGGCTGCAAAAATACAGCGAACAAAATCTGAAAATACATTAACAAATTAATAAAGTTAAAAAAATAATAATGACACCCGCAACTCAACACAAGGGGCAGATTTGTAAAGGGACATTGTGTAATATAGATAGATAGATAGATAGATAGATAGATACTTTGTTCATCCCCGAAGGGAAATTCACATTTCCAGCAGCAGTACTTCCTAGTGGCAAAAATACAAGAACTATCATACCAATGTTAATCTTTATAGAGAGTCATAGGTAGAGAAATGTGTATTTCTTTTATAGTGAAATCCATACCTAGTAGTTGCTGCCATGTTTGTCTGAACCCCGCTGCTTTGCTGTGCTCATTTGCATTCGACAATTCAGTGCCATCCAGTGGTCAAATATTACACAATTTACTTAAAACCATTTTATTTATAATTTGCAAGTTGGGAATGTTCTAAGATTTGCTTGTCAAAATAATATCAATAGGGTTTCCATTTTTGATATTTTGTTGTTGATACAAATTTTGCTACACATAAAATAAAATGTATTGCCTTTTTAGTTTTTGTTTTGTATGATGAGTCCAAATTTTATATCATTTTTGCATAAGTTGGTCAGAAAAAAATATCTTACATATTTGCAAGTGTATAGCATACATTTGTATGTATTTCTGTTTGTTGTTATGTTATTTGACAAACACTTGTTTTTTAATTGTCTTATAGAATATTCTGTTGTTTTGCAGTAGTTTTCTATCCGTCCAAAACTGCAATATTTGAATAAAGAGTAGAAAATATGCTTTTTAAAAAATCGGAAGCATCGATTAATCAAAACAAAAACAAAAAAACTCGATCGATTATTAATATAATCGTTAGTTAAAGTCCTATTCTGCAGCCTCCCCATCAGGATACTCTGATGAGACAAAGAGAGTCAGTTGCAAAAACAAGACCAAGGATATGTATCCGTTTTCGTTCATGGAGCTCTATATCTTTGTCTTGTGGCTGTTGGTATCTTTGCAACTGACATGCTTTTGCACCACAATCCAGCAACATTTCCCCATCCTATCTTGCACAAGTTTCTCCCTAATTCTCTTTCTCACCTTCATCCCTGTCGCTTGGAGCGTTTTTTTTTGTTTTTTTTTGGAAGGGCGTCGGCGCGATCAACAGCTCATAATTGTTTTTTGCACATACGTTATGCAAATGACTCTTTATGGCAACCGGCATAACAATTAGCATCCTCCAACAATATTTTAGTAGGTTAATTGCAAGATTTCTGAATTGTATGTATGAGCTGTTAATTAGGCATGACAGAGGTGCTGAAATGCTTATCTTCAGGCACTGGCAGGCAGCAGAGGCTGCTTGGGATGCAAAACGGGAGGATTGATTGAAATGAGTTAACAGCGTGCCTCGATTCATGTTCTGACTCCATGCACTAGCTTTCCAAAGTTGAAAAGAAAATGTAAACATTTAATTGAGAAAGCAGACCTTCAGGATTTGACCCTAGTAAAAAAAAAAAAAAAGAAAAAAAGAAAGTTGCTGACTTGATCGAAAAAGTACCCAAAACAGACTGAATCTAAGATAGTATTTTTTGTACACAGATATAAACAAATTATAATCATGTATTTATTTATATTTTCATGAGCATTTTACTTTAACCAACATTTATTTTCTCACAGTTTGCTCAAATGTAATGACTGGTCCGTAGGACAGACTTAATAATAAAAACATTAGTTATATTTATGGAAACAAGGTTACTATACATTTCTGGGAATACTGAAAATCATAAAATCATTGTTACACATATGTGCCTGCAACAATGGGTCACAAAATATATATACATAAGAAAATCAACTTATGTTATAGAACCCATTGTAGGACAATATTGTCGGGCCTACCATTAACAATCAGATTAAACTACATGTTAGCGTACTGACTTTCCTATGGCTTTTTTTAATTTATGTTCCTGGTTTCTTGCATGTCTCTCAGTAGGTGAGCCGGTATGCATCATATACAGTACTGAGCACAGAGAATCGCTATATTCTACAAATATGGTTGTAGTGAGCCTGGCACGTAGGAAAGTAAGTCCTCTCTCAGTAATGACTCTGCTATTTATAGGTCCCTATTTCATTAGGTCTAGTGTTTCCTCTTGGGACAATAGACACCGTGATGTTCATTTACTCTGTACACATTACATGCGGACAACTAAATGAGCCATCATTTGTGAGTGCAGGCATGTTGCAACCATTTGGGTAGTCCTTGGCTGTCACTCTTCTGACTTGCATCGAAGGTGTGCGTTTTATTTTCTAAGCGACATGAAATAAGCGGGAGTGGGTCACAAATGGAATCGTCCTCTATGTGGATTAAGTTGATCAAATGGTCTGGGTTGATTTACACAACAACATTTTTCAAGTTGTTATTAACAAATGACAAAATGTATCTTTCCTAAAACAACATTACTCATGTTTTTGGGGTTGTCCACAGAATTTATAGTTATTTGGTAAAGTACTAAACCAATACTGTGTTTGAGGGTGTTATAAACAAATTGTATTTCTTTCTCATTTTTTTCCATGACAACTATAGATATTAAAATATTTACTTTGCATGCAGTGAATAAGTTGTACTTTATTTAGGGCCTTCTTGTGGTTAAAAAAAGATTGATTGAAAAAAAATAAATAAAAATACATTTAATTTTAATCATACTCGTGGGTCAGGAAAGTAACATATATTTTAAAGCTTGAGCCTAAGGGAAGCTGACACAATTGTACGCAATCTTGCTGGAACGGGTACCCAAAAAATCTGGGCTGAGCAAAAAAATGACAATTTAAATTGTGTGTTTTGGTCACTTTTATTCTCCATAGTTTGTATTCTGACTTGAACTGTTTAGCACTTATTTTTGGTTAGACTACATTTTGATTTTTTTTTTAAGTCTTATGTCAAAAGGACCAGTTTTGGGGGGTACTAGTGCAAATCTACCCATTAAACTAGGTCAAGTTATCATACATAGTGGGTAGGTTTGACCTTAGGTAATGTTTTTGACCAGACAGTTTTATAGTGCAAGCAATAGCAGCTCCAATTCAAAATAATTTTGTAAGTCTCTGTTTTCTCAGAATAGAATCTTTCTACATAACAACAACCCAAAACACTCAGTTATTTCCTTCATTTGCAAGGCAGAACATGAAGACTTTCCCCTCAGTGCTGCATCACTGAGCATGCCCCAACATTAGAATGATGTATCGACGGCAGAAAGAGGAAAAAGTCGGCAATGCAATGAAATTTTAATCAGCGTCTTCTGCCGCTTTAATAAGGCAAATAATTCTTATTGGCTGCCGTGTTAAGATTTCTAATATTTAATTCATAACAAACCTTGCATTATTCTGTGCTCAAGTTGAGCTTCACACCGCCGCTGCCTTCCAGGAGGCAACTGTGGGGAAAATGAAGTGCACACTTCGCGCTTTTCAATATGAGTCCAGGGCAGCTACTATTAAACTGTTTTGATGTCGTCTCCTGGAATAAAATATGCATATAACACCTTTAATTAACTATTGTACCGAGGAGACTGTGATGACCTCAGTCGCTTGATCAGCGCATAAACACGGACTGTCCTGCCTTTGTAATATAATCAGCTGTCAGTAAGGTATAACCACTGACCATCTATGCTGCACCGTGCGCAAGTGCGCACACCCCAGACATTTTCAGCACACAAAATATATCCGCTCATAAAAGTCAGTGCTTGAAATTGTGAAATTGATGCATTTGAAAATTCTGCTAAAATTACAATGCCTGTGGTTAAAAACAACACCGGTTTCTCATTTTGAAGTCATCGCCTGCGCAGTTAGATTACGAAGCTGTGTGATTTGACCTGGAGAAAGCTATAAATGCCTTAATAAGCTCATGGTTAGATTATTGCAATGCACTTTATGTTGGCGTCTCCAAGTTGTCTTGCAGTCGCTTTCAACTTGTGCAAAATGCTGCTGCCCGTCTTTTAAACAACAGCAGCAGACGCGCGTATATCTTTCCTTTTTTTTAATTAGCTTCATTAGCTCCACATCTATTTTAGAATGGATTTTAAACTTTCAGTGTTTTTTTTAAAGCTCATAATTGTTTTTCTCCATTCTATTCATCTTTTTTAACCATTCACAATCCTGGTAGAGTTTTGAGTTCCAAGGACCAACTTGTGCTAGAAGTTCCCAGCTCAAAGCATAAACGCAGGGGTGACCGAGCCTTTTCTGTTGCTGCCAACAGGCTCTGGAATCAGCTCCCAGTCAAGTTTTGTCTTATTTCAGACGTAAGCCTCTTTAAATCAAGGCTAAAAACACATTTCTTTAGAATGGCTTTTAATACCCAGTAGTTCGAGGACACTTTTATTTTAAGGTATCTCATTTGTTAGTGTTGTATTTAATGTTTTTATTGTTTCAGTTTTTTGTTTGTTTTTACTTATTGTTTCTCTGTTATCACTGTAAAGCACTTTGGTACACCCAAAGGAATGTTGTCAAGGGTTGTATAGATAAAGTACATTTACATTTACTTACCTACATACGTAAATGTTGCTGCGCAAGTTTCTGTCTCTTTTAAGAGAAGTTGCTCTTTCTGCTTGGCTCACTGAAAAGTGACAGCTCTTTTGGCTCCCAAACGGCTTTCCAGATTGTCTTTGTTCCTTTAATCTATATATTACTAGTTATTACTGTATGTAACCTCATGCACAATGTGACTTAATAATGGGGAAATTATAAAGCAAAAAAGCACAAAAATTATAAAAGAATAAAAAAGAAGATACCAATAAAATAAAAGAGGTAAAATGTGAAAAACGAAGAAAAATGAAAATCAAGAAAAAAAAAGTAGAAAGCATTCAAAGATACACAAGAAACCAAGAAAAAGAAAAGGGGCAGGAGATAGAGCGCTCATATAAAGACCGTGAGGTAGCAGGTTTGATTTTTCGCTCTCTGTGTTAAATGTTGATGTGTCCTTGCACAAGACCCTATTACCTAAAAAAGGAAGAATAAAAATCACCAAAAAAAGAATTAAAAAGAGGGGTTTTTGGACACCCTGTATATCAAGTCAACTTTTTGAGCAACACTGTACGTCCTCTAAAAAGAGTGTTTAAATACTCTTCTCTATTGTGCAACCAACTAAATCCACCAAATGTTAGTAATATGTAACAAAAGATACTTTGTTAAAAGTGGAAATCTCATATAAAAGTTATTTTAAAGAACTGAAGTTTGTGGGCCCTGAAAGCTTCCTAATAGTGCATTAGTCAATAAATTATACTGTGACAAAATAATTTAGCATTGGCGGAAAGCCAGCAGAATGTAATTTGATTTAATATCAGGTTTTAGACACGTTTGATAAAGATTTGGTTGCCACATGCAGGATTGATGTATCTCAGCATTGTTCCAAGCAATTCTCACCAATTTTGTGTGATTGCTCTGACCCGTGGAAGCTTAGAGGGAACGTTGGAGTGAGCATACTATTTTTTTATTATTACGTATTCCGAGTCCTTGAAGTGCATTTTTGTGTCTGAGGTAATGGAAAGATGGCGCCAGGCCAGCAGGCTCGGTGCTGGCTCATGTTACACTGAAACAGCGGGTCCTGTTTTCGTCTGTGGGTGAAATGGCTTAATTGGTGTCAGAGCCCCGGGGATAAAGGTTCCTCTCTCGGAAACGCCGCTGAGAAAGCTCTGACTTCCCTCAACCGGCGGCTGGCGGCTGCCAGCGACCGGCGCTAAGCCGCGGCTTAACAATACCAAATGATGTTTGGGATGACAGAAATTAAAATGCACTTGCTCCCAGAAAGCTATGATTAATGACAGCGGGCGGGGGAATGCTGTTCCTCTCCTTGCTCCTTTTTTTGATAGGCTTTGAAAACAAAACAAAAAAACAAAGATACAAGGTTCGCCTCTGTTTCCGATTACAAGGTCATCAAGCGTGGAAAACGCATATGCAGCACCTATGGTGTTATGCTAAAGGAAAACAAGATACTGGACTAGTTCTAAGTTTTACAAGTGGTCACATTAATAGAGGAAACACCAGAGTTAAATTAAGTTGTACATTGCAAGTGTTTGGTAAGAAATCTTAAATTTGGTTCATCTTGGATTACTAACCCTGTTTAATTTCTATTTTAGTTTGATGACTGGTCATCTATTCTAATTTCGGTTGATGAACCTATTATTAGTCAGAATGTATTTATCACTTCAAATTTAAAGGACTTCTCAAATAAAAGAGAAGAAGGTTCATCAAATAAGCAAAGAAAATACAATTTAAGATCCTTGTTGGACTCTTGGTCTGGGGTAGCTCTCCACTCAGGTCTCCAAGACTTTCAATTATCCAAGGAATTGAGGAATTTTTCCAGTTGGGAAACATACAGGCTGTTAAAAGAATATATTTTGACAATGTGGAGAAGTCTGCAGCTAAGGAACTTGAAATGGGCGACCATCATAGCCCGAGCTAGTTTAAATAATTTGTAAATTTACCCAGAAAATAGGCAAAACAAGTAAAAAAGTAAAACTATAAACCACAGAGACATCAAATATTAAAGGGATATCTCAAATTTGAATTTGAATAGTTCCATCCATTACCACGAGCAATATTTTCTAAGTGCATGAAAGCGACCTTTTAAGACTACAAAAAGAAACGGAAAAATATCTCTCCAAAACTTGTCTGCATCAGGTTTTTCATCCTTTTTAATTTACATTGTCACCTGATGGAGTCAAAACAAAGAAACAAGCGAATTAGTTTTCCGAGCAATTTTTTTCTAACAATTGGCATGATAATTACAGGTCCTGTCTACAGTATTGTCTATGCTTTTGTGCGTGTTTTGTCTGCAGAAATCAATGACGAAAGAATTGCTGACGGCACCTAATATGATGTTGGATATGTATTTTTTTTAAAGCTTTATTTATAGAAAGAAATAACCAATGTAGTTAAAACAAAGCTGATCAATATAATGTATTTTGTCCAATAATTTAGTTATATTATCAAACATTTACTGCAGTGTGTTTCTTTTCACATCTTAATACTTTTTTTTAAATCTCAAAGTATCACTGTATTTATTTATTCATTTATTTATATCTTGCTTTTTAACAGGAGTTACACATAGAGAATAGAACGTCCAATCCTGGGCCAGTTTAGAATTACGACTGAGAGCATTTTGAATATGTGATTCTGTTTTTTGTTTTTTTTTCCATAATGAAACACAAGATGATTTAAATTGATAATATGGCTGAATTGGCATGCAACTCAGGACAATGAAGACGGTGCCAAGACCACACAATCCTAATTTGGATCGCCACCAAATTGCCAGCCTAGATGTCGTGCATATGCCTGCATTTTGTCATTAGCCAACATGCATTATTCAGTGATATATGTCAAAAGGTGCACGCTTACGTTGGTGAAAAAGTATTTTTAATATTAATCTTCTTTTAAAACAGCCAATTTTGTTCCAGGACAATTTTTTAACGACAAACTAAAGCAGTGTGTTTTATTTGAACAACTAGAAGTTGCTGTACAGTATTTTGTAATGTGACCAAAAACGAGTGTCAAAAAGCACGAGGAATATTCCTAAATACGGAGACTCAAAGTAACATTTTTTTTCTCATTTTCTAGCTCAGCCTTTTGTGAGGTTTGGAATATTTGAGTACCCGTATCAGCAAGTTGGCCTACAATTATGTCAGCTCCTTCTAGGGGAGGCTGATGTTGTTTCAAATAAATGAGTATTTTAAAACATGCGAACATTTATGAATGTGCATGTATGTTTTTCATTAGTTAAAATCAATATTGTTTATGAATGAATGTCTTTAAGGCAGGATTATCCAACCATTTAAAGCTGAGAGCTCTCTGATTGGCCCAAAAGCCAGTTTGATATGCATTTCTAAAATTAAAACTTATTACGTTTTTACTATGTTGTTATTATATTATTACAGGGTTGTAATTATTAAAAGTAGAATTAAAGATAGGGTGTCTGCTTTAAGGTGGACATTTTCTCTATTAGGTATGTATTAACAATGTCCAACTGAGAATAGTATAGAATAGAATTTACTTTTATTGTCCTTCTTTGTAACCATGCACACAGAACGAAATGTCGATACACCTGACTCGTACAGTTAAACTGTAGCAAGCCGACGCAGCCGCAGCCAAACAGGGCGCAGCCATTTTAGTCATTAGGTGACCAAACCCCCCAATTCCAACCCTTAATGCCGAGCGCCAAGCAGGGAGGCAATGAGTACCAATGTTGTAAGTCTTGGGTATGACTTGGCCGAGGCTTGAACCAGCGACCTCCCAGTCTCCGAGCGGGCGCCTTACCATCTAGGCTACCGAGCTGGTAATAAATAAATAGCCTTCATGTATGTTTTTCACCGTGCCCATCTGTTTTTATGTTACTTTTAGCAATGCTGTCCGAGACACGTAACACATTGAATAAAAGGGAAAGGGCGAGGGGGGGTGGTTGAACATTGACTTCATGTTCATCATCACAGTTTTTGTGTCATTAAAATGTTAAAAGTAAGAAAAGGTCTGTTACAGAAACAGTCGAACGTCAACCTAAATCCCTCCAAAAAAGAAGAAAAAAGAAAAGTTCATTCAGGGCTCCTCAGAAATGCACATACTTGCACGCGGATCAAGAATGAGCTGACTGAGGCAGCGATCATGACTTTAAGCCAGGACATGGCGGCAGAGAGTAACACAGTTTCAGATTCTGTACAATGCGTTTAAAATAGGTCAACCAATAAACCATGCCAGGTAAAAATCAAATTTCCTTAAAATCACAATGACTGTGGAACTATTTTCAGGACGTGTCCCCGGGTTACTCAGGTGTTCTTACAGGGGGAGCCTTCTTAGAGACCCCTGCTATAAGGTATCCTATGTTCATATGCCCAATCAGGTTTCGTCCAAATACCAGCAAATTTTATGTAATGGTTAGACACAAAGATCATTAGTCTTGGATCATGGAAGACAATTGTGCACCAAACAATTGAACAAAACGGTGGTGCGCGCTTGCCATGATAATGATCTGTTGTGTCCTAGGTGGAGCTACATAAATATTTAATTGTGTCTGCAAGAGAGAATCCCTAGACCCTTCTGTTCATTTCTTAGCTTCTCTCTTGTAATGTCCCCCCTTTCCCTCTAAGGTAGTTCCTCACTAAGTAATGGTGAATTAAACTGATACAAATTGCAAGGTAAGGCTTTTCTCAGGACGTTTATCTCGGCAAAATGTGGTTTGAAATTCAAATGGCAAGTTTTGTCAAGCGCGGTTCTGCTGACTTGCCGTGTGCCTCACACCGGCTTCTCCAAATAAGCGCTCACTCTGTCAAAATGATTGATGTGCGTTAAGCGTGCGCTTTTTGCATGGCGCCGTTCCGGAAGATGATGCGGGCGCGGGGATTCGAGTTAAACAGCGAATGAGTCTCCCCTGTTTTATTGATCCGTTTGTGGGTGCTCGGCGAAGACGCTTATCAGCTTTGACCACCAGTGTCAGAGAGGATCGCCGAGCTCTATGTCCCTGTTGCGGGTGCATTTGCTTGGTCAAAGAACCACAATTTTCTTCTCATTTTGCACATGCAGGGAAATAAATTCCCAAATATATATATATATATATATATATATATATATATATATATATATATATATATATATATATATATATATATATATATATATATATATATATATATATATATATATATATATATATATATATATTTTTATTTTTTTTTTTTTTTTATTTTTATTTTTTTTTTTTGCTGGGTATCCCAGCAATCATCAGGCAGTGGGCAGGGGACGCCCTGAACTGGTTGCCAGCCAATCACAGGGTACACAGGGACAGACAACTCGCTCGCTCATTCACACCTAGGGACAATTTGGACCAGCCAATCCACCTGAAATGCATGTCTTTGGAATGTAGGAGGAAACCGGAGTGCCGGGGGGAAACTCACGCAAGCACAGGGAGAACATACAAAAAAAAAATATATATATATATATATATATATATATATATATATATATATATATATATATATATATATATATATATATATATATATATATATATATATATATATATATATATATATATATATTGCTGATTTTGGCTTACAGCTTAAGAAAACTCAAAAATTCTATCTCAAAATATTAGAATATCATGAAAAAGTATACAAGTAGGCTATTCAACTAATAACCTGAATCATCTTATTAACTCGAAACACCTTGCGAGGGTTTCCTGAGCCTTAAAAACACTCAGCTTGGTTCAGTAAACTAAATCACAAGTATAGGGGAAGACTGCTGATCTGACTGCTGTCCAGAGGACCATCATTGATACCCTCCATCAGGAGGGTAAAACACAAAAAGAAATTTCTCAAAGAGCAGGCTGTTCACAGAGTGCAGTTTCAAAGCATATCCACAAAAAGTCTGTTGGAAGGGAAAAATGTGGCCGGAAACGCTGCACAACCAAGAGAGATGACCGCAGCCTTAACAAAATTGTAAAGAAGAGCCGCTTCCAGAATTTGGGGGAGCTTCAAAGACAGTGGGCTGAAGCTGGAGTCCAGGTATCAAAAGCCACAGTTCACAGACGTGTCGGGGAAATGGGCTACAATAGCCGTATTCCCATGGTCAAGCCACTTCTGAACTCAAGACAACAGAAGAAGCGTCTGACTTGGGCTATGGAGAAAAAGCACTGGAGTGGTCCAAAGTCCTCTTTTCAGACGAAAGCAAGTTTTGCATTTCATTTGGAAGTCAAGGCGCCAGAGTCTGGAGAAAGGCTGGAGAGGAGCAAAATCCAAGTTGCTTGAAATCCAGTGTGAAGTTCCCACAGTCAGCAATGGTTTGGGGAGCCATGTCAGCTTCTGGTGTTGGTCCACTGTGTTTCATCAAGTCCAGAGTAAATGCAACTGTGTACCAAGAGATTTTAGAGCACTACATGCTTCCATCTGCTGAAAAGCTCTATGGAGATGAGGATTTCATTTTCCAGCATGATCTGGCACCTGCCCACAGTGCCAAAACCACCAGTAACTGGTGCACTGACCATGGCATCACTGTCCTTGATTGGCCTGCTAATTCCCTGACCTGAACCCCATCGAGAATTTGTGGGGTATAGTTAGAAGAAGATGAAAGACACCAGACCTACAAATGCAAATGAGCTGAAGGCCGCTATCGAAGCATCCTGGGCATCAATAACACCTCAGCAATGCCACAGGCTGATTGCCTCCATGCCACGCCGGATTGATGCAGTAATCCGTGCAAAAGGATTCCCAACCAAGTACTGAGTGCATCAATGGACATTTTCAAATGTTTGATTTAGTTTTGCTGTTATAAAATTATTTTTTTACTTGGTCTGAGGAAGTATTCTAATATTTTGAGATAGGATTTTTGAGTTTTTTTCAGCTGTAAGCCAAAATCAGCAATATTCAAATAATAAAAGGCTTGAAATAGTTCAGTTGATGTGTAATGAATCCAGAATGTATGACATTTTTGTTTTTTTAATTGCATTACAGAAAAAAAAGAACTTTATCACAATATTCTAATTTTCTGAGGCAGTCCTGGAAATATATATATATATATATATATATATATATATATATATATATATATATATATATATATATATATATATATATATATATATATATATATATATATATATATATATATATATATATATATATATATATATATATATATATATATATATATATATATATATATATATATATATATATATATATATATATGTAAAACATCTGTATATTCCTGAGCTGTGACATCATCGGATGAACACCAGCACATATTTATTTACACATATTTTATTTCAAAGAGAATATGAGTTTTTTAAGGGAAGTTGGGTCGCAGGTGGATGCAGTAATGGTACAGCAAAGGGTGAGCAGCCATAAACGGCTAACTGGCAAAAATAAAACACACGGAGAGCTACCATCCGGGGGGTAACCGGGACTTATCAATGAGAAGCTAAATGGCGTGTGCTGCAACACTGGTTGACCAAAAAACACACAGTGAGCAGCCAAGCTAACTACGAACCAATAACAAAACAAGGGCTATGGCAACAAAAGCAAAGCCAGCTAGGAATAAACAAACCAAGGAACATAGCAAAAC